>NC_133649.1:98532546-98783893 GCF_009905375.1 Apium graveolens
CTCATATGCTAACTTCCCAATACGTCTTAATATATCCAAGGGTCCAATAATTCGTGGGCTTAGCTTTCGTTTCTTTATGAACCTCATCCATCCTTTCCAAGGAATACCTATAACAATACTAGGTCCCCTACTTTCTATTCTTTGTCCTTTCGTGTCAAATCAACATACTTCTTATGTCCATCTTGGGCTACTACCAGCCGTCCTCTGATTAGATCTATTATATCCTTGGTCCTTTGGACTACTGCGGATCCGAGCATCTTGCGCTCTACAATCTTCATCCTAACATAAGGGAGATCGATATTGTCTTCCCTCAAGGATCTCATAAGGCGATATCCCGATACTGACATACGATCTATTATCGTAAGAAAACTCAATCCGTGCTAAGTGACCATTCCAAATTCTTTCAAGTCTATTGCACAAACTCTCATCATAGCTTCTAGCATTATAGCTTTTGCTTCTCAATACTCATTCTTTTCCAGTTCGTAGTCGTTACTATCTTCCGTACAGAATATTATTCTAGATATACCTTTACTCGCTAGAGTTTTATAACCTTTTAATAAATGCATCAACCTTAGTATCACGAATGTGTTTCCATTCCGAATACCACCATACTTGGTACCACTTCATCTCTAGCTGCCTCCATCTTCGAAAGCTTGGTCCTTCGTGTAGAAGTAAAAGAATTTATTGAGAGATCACTATGATCATGAACACTTGTTCTATTGCATAGTTAATACAGAAGGTGGCCAGCCTTTAGTACTTGACAAGCAATTAAACAACATGTGGTATCCTACTAGGCTTCTATCACACAGATAGATAGTCATTCGGCAATACCTCCCCTTCTGGAAGGGTTGTTCTTCTCAGATTACATGCAATGAAAAGAAGAGAAAATAACGAATTAAAGAGAATTGTATATATGTAAAAAAATATACTGCCACAAAATATCTGGCTTGGAATCTACCTCTGAACTATAGAGGTTTGTCATAGGAGAACAGAACATATACGTATATATCTCAACATCAAGTATTATAGCATCGTATTTCACATGCCTAAATATTTTTTTGCTATTCCGTCCATCATTCTATGGACCCATGCTCTTCCTCGAGCTTATACACAATCACCTTTGAAACTCCCTCGACATCGAAAATCGAATCTGGGATCTCATTCTAGACATCATTGTTACTAGAATTCTATGCTTGCACCGCAACCTTCATCGTATAGTAATACAACTCTCTATTGATAAGAAGGAATAAATATTCAATAGGTAAATAATCGACCTAGTTTTTCTATCAAAGATAACTTATACGTCAACACGACCCGATTAGTGGTACTCAATCTCAACATCCATTCCAATACAGCTCTCATGGTTGTAATCAGCTCATTACTCGCAGAATCATTGCTGCATTACTATGGTCCACCACTGACCTACTGTCGTCATTCACTTTCCATGAAATCTTAATATCTAACCATACGGAGTCCATACATGTCGTATAGAATTCTTCTAAGGAGTTAACATAATCACCATTCATAATTCATGAAGAACACTCCAGATTCTGACGTACTTTCATGACATGAAGCAGATAAAATTGCAGAAGAGTTTCAATCAAAGCAACGATAGCAGGTTAATACCATTCTTAATCATATGCCTTCAATAGAAGACTTAACTCAAAGGTTCGTTTAGTCATTTCGTAACATGGTCCTGGCTTATCTCAGGATAGTACCTTCTAAGATAGATAGCCCGCTCATGGCGATTACACGAATTAAACCTTTACCAAACTACTATTACGGTTGGGTATTGCACAGTCATCAGAAGGAATGTCAATCTTTCACACCATAATATAACCTTCACAGAATTAACCATTATCACTGTATTCCTCTGGCACGAGCGCCGATAATTGTCCTCTTACACTTAAAGTATTGGCCACCTTTTTTGCCTTTCCTGATTGTAAAATTTCCTTACAATCAATGTCATTTTAACCACCTCCAACTAAATTTTCTACCTCATTTCAATCACTGCTTATGTGAAAATGCTTCTCTTAAGTCCTAGTGAGAAAAAAAATCACCATTTTTCCATAAGTCATTGCCTTAGTCTTTAGATGTGAACATTGCCACGACTGACTCTCGATCATACTTAGGACGTCTCTTATCTTGGGTCCTTTCTTGTTTTCACCAATCTCGACCCTCAATGGATCGATCTATACTTTCTTATGGTTCAACACGTGCCCACCTGGCATTATTATAATTACGTCATATTTCCTTCATCAGAATCTCTATTCTTGAGAACTTTGAATATTACCTTTCTCCTTGTAAAACCTCTAAGGTTATCCTTAAATCCTTCAGCAGGTACACCCTAGGCACAGGGCATATCAAGATACCATTTACTAATACCAGAATCATTGTCTATATACTTCTGAAAAATTTCTTCACTGATCCTTAAAAGTTGTTGTTACCTTAATCCTTTCCAATTCATACTGTCAAAACTCATACTATCCTTATTAAGGGTGAAATTCCAACCTTTATGCATTTCCCTAGGATTGATTTTAGGTTACAGATGTTTTATCCTTAATTCCACCTTTAAAAAGGTACATGCATCCTTTCATGGATAAATCAAGTCATATATCCCTGATAAGGGTGTCTTTATTCAATCATTCCCACCTCGATAGTATATGCCTAATTTCATAATAATATCCTTATCCAAAATGTGGTCAATCCATATGGCCTCCAAAAGACAATAACGATTATCCACTTTTCTTGCCTGATTCGGTAATGATAACAGGGGTGTTCTGGAAGATATTGGTCGTGTTCAACGTGAACTTCTTCTTAATAATTTCTCATTTACTTTTGTTGTTTATCTCAACAGTCATCTCAACGTTGGGATATCTTTCATACCTTGCGTCCCCCTTTCTGGGTATCATGCCACTGGTCTTACACTTCACATTCTTGAAGGTCACTTCCTTTATCCAATTTTCCTAATTTCTTACTTTCTTGTCTCCTCAGTCTATCCGCGTCTCATTATGTATCCTTCGAACTATCTCAAGGTTTCCTCGAATCCTCCCAACTTATAGGGGATAAAATATATGTATCTCTTATGTCTTCAACCATCAATTTTAACTCATGGTGAATCACCCTCATCCTGACGATTACATACTTTTCTATTTCTATTGCTACGAGTCTTTAGGGTTTCCTCATACCCAACTCCCTTATCATTCCTCAAACTCTATTGCCTTTATATTCCTTTCCACTTCAGTTTTTTTTTTATTTTCCTTTCTCTTATCATTATTTCATGAACCAACACAACATAATCATTGATTTCAAACATCCCGTCATTCCGGATTCGTGTCCTCAGAACGAATCTTGACAACTTTTACAACTTAGATTCATAATTCATCATACTCGTCTGCCTTTGTTCTGGCTCTAAAGCTTTTACACTATCTCCATAACCTTGGGAAGTACTTTCCTGAAAACAATTGACTGAACTTAAATCAGTTTATTATAATCTCTTGCTCTGTGCCTTCCTTGGCCTTTCACCAGCGGGTGGCCTCTCTCTTAGGAGGGTAAGGGACAAAAACAGTCTTTTGTGATTCGTCAATCATTTAGAATCTCAAATGATTCCTGTATTTCCTTTAGCCAGGCTCTTGCCTCGACTGGGTCAGCTTGTTCCTTGGAACTCTGAGAGCTTAGCGACTTAAAAGTCTTGAAAAAAATTTCTCACCGCATTATTTCTTCAGGGTGGTGGTTGGGGATAATAGTCTAAGTTCTGTTTAGAAAGGTCCAAGAATTGTTGTATAGGAGTACCGTCACGGGTCTCCTTTCCTTACTCGAATTCTGTTTCCTTAGTCTGAACATTCCCTCCTCCTTCCCATAATCGGGGTCATCCTACATGTTTTAAATCCTCATTTTCCACTTCATTAAGTTATGGGTTCCTTCTATCTTGATGGCGACCTCCCTGACTATCACGTTCAGGGTTTGCTGTAAATCTTATTCCTCAAACTAGCTTTCATCTAAGATCTCATCTTTAAGCTCTTGAACATTTGGAACCCAAATTCTGTAGGAATACCTCATTATTCCCTTATCATCTTTCTCGGTATTAATCTCTTATCTATTTGTTGGCTCTCTGCCTTCATTCATCACTTTTTCTGGCACAATATGTTCTTTTCCAATAATTCAGACTGTATTGCAATCTCAAACAGCTTTTCGGTACCGGCTCCGGTTACCTTCACTTCTATTTCCATTTTCTCAAAATCTCTTATAAACTCTCCCAAAGACATTATCATCTTAAGTCTATCCTTTTTACTAAGGGCATCAGCCACCACATTGGCTTTCCCTGAATGATAAAGAATCTCCCAATCATAATTCTTGATTAGCTCTAACCGCCTCCTCTGGCGTATGTTGAGCTCTTTATACATAAAAATGTACTAGAGCTCCTATGGTTTGTGTAAATCTTGTACTTCTCTCCATACAAGTAGTGCCTCCAATCTTTAGGGAAAAACTATTGCCACGAGCCCAAGCTCATGGGTGGGGATATCGAATTTTATATTCCCTTAATTGTCTTTACACGTACACAATTACCTTGTTGTGCTGTATAAGAAGCACCCTAATTTCTTATGTGAAGCGTCACTACACATCACAAAATCTCCTTTTCCATCCGGCAACGCCATCATAGGGGCCGTCACCACCCTTTGCTTTAGTTCTTAAAATCTTTTCTCGCATTTCTCTGTCCATTCAAACTTCTCAGTCTTACGAGTAAGTCGCGTTAAAGGGGCTACTATCTTTACAAACTTGAACGAACCTCCGGTAGTGACCGGCCAATCCTACCTCTGGTAGTTTCCCTAACAATGGTCATCAATTCCTCGGTGGTCCTTTATTCATTTTTGTCAGGATCCTCCATGGAATCCTTCTCAGTAATAATCCCTTCTAGGACAACATCTTTAACCGCTACATCCTCAATATGAACATCATCCGGTCCCGTGGTAGGACGCTCTATCGAATCCACATTCTGATCTCCTAATAAGTAATAAAACATCATCGCGTTGTTGCTCCTCAACCTCAGGGTTCGGAGTCCCGCTACCATATACGATAATGAACTACGCTTTTATCATGATATTTATAAGGGTTCCCATAAGGGTTTTAACTGTCAGTACTACGTTAGGTAGTCCGACTATGAACTTGGCAAGAGTTCTTATTTATCTTAGTGAACTTATTATTTTAACGTCACTTCATCTCTGAGGTTTATAACGCTTAGCTCTGATACCATTTCTGTAACACCCCCAAATCCGGGGTCGGGGATTCGGGTTGTCACGAGTTCCATTTCCCTTATCAATACTTAATCTTAACAGTCAACCAACTACTGCGTACTGTGACCCCACAATATACACACACACCACAAGTTATAGTCTCAGAGATGAATACCAAAAATAACACAAGTCATTTTATTCCACAATTATAAACCATTTCACCATAAAAAGGGTTTCTGAATAGTTTACATATTCTTTGCCATTATTACAATTCATAAATATACATAAGTCTGGCATAATAAAAGTTGAAAGCCTAGCCTACTGGTAGCTCCTACCTCAGCTACAACGGCATCAACGCCTACAGGAAACTGCGGAACGTTTCCTAACCACTCACGAATTGGGAGCTTGATCCTGTTCATCTTGTCTATCTGTTGTTGTGTGATGAAAGAAGAAAGCAAGGGTGAGCAACAAGCCCGCCGAAATAATATATATAATAATTAACAATATATGAGCATTCTCATAGTACTCATGAAAGTCTTGGCCAAGAAGAAATGAACCAAACTGATATCTTAACGCGACCAAGTCGCAAAATATTCAATATATATATACATATATATACTTTTCACAATCCTCGAAGTCCTCTGACATGTATAACATACACAGAGTTCCAGTTTATAATTGTATAAAAATATCGTTGCAAGGTGATCTCATATATCTAACCTTGTCTCAACGTTTTTCTGAAAATCTTTGACATGCATAAGATAATCATTTGCTAGATATAAGTTTAAAAGATGAAGTTACAAGATACTCCAATATACTTATATCTTTTCCAAATACTACTTGAACTACCACCGTTCAAGTTATAATTAGTTTCAAAAGTTCATCACATAGATGAGACTACAAGACAAGATTTGAATAGATTCAATCTTTGAACATCATTATAAATAATGAAGTTACGAGATACTTCATTAAGTCCCGATATTTATATACACCTATATATATATACATTTTATACACTCCTTGAAAACCTCTGTTATGAAAATTATAAACAGAGTTGCAATATCCAATGAATTTGGAAAGGAGAAAACCTTGGCATAAACCTGATATCTTGCTGATCAGGCAAAGATACCAATAAGTAACCTTTTCTACTAGTAGATGGACGAATTCCCCACTGGTCATAACCCTGGCCGCAATAAGACCTTATGCTGGACTGCCACTCAGCCACTTACGCATTTGATGGACTCCCACTGAGCCACTTACACTTTCATGGACGCCCACTGAGCCCATGTTGCTTATACCGACTCAAATAGATGAACTTACTTCCCGAACGATGGGCAAGTAATCAAGATGTTTTCTCAAAACAGCAACCTCGTTGCGAATATAAAATACACCACTGAGCCGGATCCCTCAGGTTTTGAGCGAGTATTTAAATCCCCTTCGAAAGGAAGATCTTAAATATAAAAATGAGTTTTGGGATCCGCGCTAACTTTTAAAAATCATTTTGAAGACTCGAAAACATTTTTAAGAATGTTTGGAGTAATGCTGATTTAATGAAATAAATCAGTCCCGATATATTAGAAAATATATGAATATTATTATTTAAATAATATTCCCATAAGGATAATCTCTATATAAATAATTTGAAGTAGAAGTTTTAAAACTCATACTTGAAATGAATAATAAATAACCGAAGATATACTTATACGAAAGTACGATCTTTATTTGAATAATCGAAAATAAGTTTGATTATCGAAACACTATTCTTTAATAAAATAAAGAATATAATTTAATAAATAAGCGGAGTCATAAGTCCTCGAATGAATATTCAAAATAATATTCATTAAATAAAATAAACGGAGTCATAAGTCCTCGAATGAATATTCAACTAATATTCATTAAATAAAATAAAAATAAAGTTATCGAATAAACCTTATTCGATTAATAGTTTTGAAAACTATAACCATATATATATAAAAATATATATATTATACTCGGGAACATCGACTCCCGGTTTAGAAAAATGTTCACCTTTGGGTCCCCTATACTAAGGGTATACGCAACTACTGCTTATCTCTAGCATAGGTATTATGCAGTTTATATACATTTGAATCAACAATTTGATATCAAGATTACGAAACAGACATGCATATATACCATATCAGCATGCTCCAATATATCGCAAGATTTGCTAATAACAATCATGCACTTATCACATGATAATGCATATACATATATTTACATCACAACAACAGTATAACGGGTAGAAAACTTGCCTGAGCGACTGGGGGTGGTAAAAGTCCTGGGATGAGTCTGGTAACCTATAAACCACATATAAGTTGGAATTAAACCAAAGTCGCTTACCAATCTATACTTTAACCAATTAGACTCTAACGCCCGCTTTGCGCTTAATGATTCTCTTAAGTCGCTCGAGTACCCTCGGCTCTACCATTTTTAATAAATTAACCATTAAGAGTTTTAAGTCGATTCTTTCACGAGTACCTTACCAACTGCCTAATCCACTTTACATAAATGTTTCATACCCCAATTATTCATTTAAGGTCATTAACCAATGTTTCAAATTAAGGCGAGGGGTAATGGTTCGTTCGCGAAACACCGTTACTTAAAACAGTCGTTTCTCCTAAACCGTACATCGGATTCAAACGAACCACATATCAAAACGAAGCTCGTAACATGAACTATCTAATCATGGCAATGGTCAAAACCTAAAAGTGAGTTGGCGGGTCCTGATGTTAAGAACAAAAGCATTCTAGGGTAAATCGGACATTACGACGTCTATGTTTACGCGATTTCCCAAACTTGTACAACTCCAAATCAATCCACAATCAACCCACAATCATTGTTACAACCAAACTTCATCCATACACTACTAAAACAGCCCCAAAAACTCAAGATTTCCACTTTATATTACTTCTCAATCATGAACTAAGAGCTTACTTAAGTTCATTAACTATTTAATCAAGATTTAACAATCAAACTCTCTACAAACTCAACCAAACTTTAAACAACCAAGAATCATGCTTCTCATAAACTATAACAATCAAAACCACTCCTAAATACTCAAAATTAAAGCTAGGTTATGAGGTTTTATACCTTCCTTGGAGTGATTAGAGTAGCTAGGAAGTCTTAAGGAGCCTCCTACAAGCTTGATCTTTCCAAAGAAATCAAGAACACAAAGTTAGGTTTTGAAGTTTCTAAAAGTCAGATTGAAATAACTGTCAAAACGAGGGTCGTACCTTACTTATTTGGACGAGACTTGTGAACAAGAGTTGTAGGTCATCTCAATACCTTTCCAAAGAGCTATAATATATATAATTTGAGTGAGTATTGAAGGAAATATGGTAGTTTGAAGTTGCTGCTCTGGTTTTGGCCGAGAGCTTTTGTTCTTGGAAAGCAAAAGTCAACTTCTAATTTGTGTTTTGTGATTTGTTTTGCCTTGGCTTGGTTGTTTTGCTTTTGTTTTGATTAATTACCTTTTAACCATGGTGAAATTTGTGTGGTTTATAATCAACCAACACTTCCTTCCCTTTTGGTCATGCTTATGTCATCCTCCCATGTCATCTTCCCACACTTGTCCTCTTCTTATTGGTGTGATGACATCATCATCCACTAACTATTTGATTAACTCCTAATTACTTAGCTAATGACCGCTGATCTGTTATACGGTTCGCTTAACTTTCGTTCTCGTTTATCGTTTGAGGGATCATACCCGTGATCTTATTACTTGGGTTCCCTTAACCTTTCTCAATACCTTATATTTCTTTTATGATCCTCTCTTATAATCCTTGAATTTAAATCCTTTTAATCATGTTACCTTATACTCAATTCTTTCGGTATCTGGTGGATTTTTGGGAAAAATCAAAGTGTTTGAATTTGGATTCTGACGATCTTTACATACACTTATTTACTTTATAGAATACTAATACGATCTTAGAATTTCCATAACAGTATTCCTATATAGCGTGGTCTGATAATTTTCCTTAATCAGCATCATCAGCAAAAGTTACTATTCATCCGTGTTTCAAAAATTCCAAAAATTGGGGTTATTACAAGGCGGTTAGAGCTAATCAAGAATTATGATTGGGAGATTCTTTATCATTCAGGGAAAGCCAATGTGGTGGCTGATGCCCGTAGTAAAAAGGAGAGACTCAAGATAACAATGTCTTTGGGAAAGTTTATAAGAAATTTTGAGAAAATGGAAATAGAAGTGAAGGTAACCGGAGCCGGTACCGAAAAGCTGTTTGAGATTGCAATACAGACCGAATTATCAGAAAAGAACATATCGTGCCAGAAAAAGTGATGAAGGAAGGCAGAGAGCCAACAAATAGATAAGAGATTAATACCGAGAAAGATGATAAGGGAATAATGAGGTATTCCTACAGAATTTGGGTTCCTAATGTTCAAGAGCTTAAAGATGAGATCTTAGATGAAAGCTAGTTTGAGGAATAAGATTTAGAGCAAACCCTGAACGTGATAGTCAGGGAGGTCGCCATCAAGATCGAAGGAACCCATAACATGATGAAATGGAAAATGAGGATTTAAAATATGTAGGAGGACCCCGATTATGGGGAGAAGGAGGGAATGTTCAGACTAAGGAAACAGAAGTCGAGTAAGGAAAGGAGACCCGAGACGGTACTCCTATAGGAAAATTTATGGACCTTTCTAGACAGAACTTAGACTATTATCCCCAACCACCACCCTGAGGAAACAATGCGGTGAGAAATTCTTTCAGGTTCTTTAAGTCGCTAAGCTCTCAGAGTTCCAAGGAACAAGCTGAACCAGTCGAGGCAAGAGCCTGGCTAAAGGAAATACAGGAATCATTTGAGATTCTAAATGATTGACGAATCACAAAAGAGTGTTTTTGTCACTTACCCTCCTAAGAGAGAGACCACCCACTGGTGAAAAGCCAAGGAAGGCACGAAGCAAGAGATTATAATAAACTGATTTAAGTTCAGTCAATTGTTTTTGGGAAAGTAATTCCCAAAGATAAGGAGATAGTGTAAAAGCTTTGGAGCTAGAACAAAGGCAGAAGAGTATAATGAATTATGAATCTAAGTGGTAAAAGTTGTCGAGATTCGTTCTGAGGACACGAATCCAGAATGACGGGATGTATGAAAACAATGCTTATGTTGTGTTAGTTCATGAAATAATGATAAGAGAAAGGAAAATAAAAAGAAACTGAAGTGGAAAGGAATATAAAGGCAAGAGAGTTTGAGGAATGATAAGGGAGTTGGGTATGAGGAAACCCTAAAGACTCGTAGTAATAGAAATAGAAAAGTATGTAATCGTCAGGATGAGGGTGATTCACCATGAGTTAAATTGATGGTTGAAGGAATAAGAGATACATATATTTCATCCAAGGATTCGAGGAAACCTTGAGATAATTCGAAGGATGAATAATGAGACGCGGATAGACTGAGGAGATAAGAAAGTAAGAAATTAGGAAAATTGGATGAAGGAAGTGACCTTCAAGAATGTGAAGTGTAAGACCGGTGGCTTGATACCTAGGAAGGGAGACGCCAGGTATGAAAGATATCCCAACATTGAGGTGACTGTTGAGATAAACAACAAAAGTAAATATGGAATTATTAAGAAGAAGTTCACGTTGAACACAACCAATATCTTCCAGAACATCCTTGTTATCGTTACCAAATTAGGCAAGAAAAGCGGATAACCGTTGTTATCTTTTGGAGGCCATATTGATTGACCTCATTTTGAATACAGATGTTATTGTGAAAATTAGGCATATACTATCGAGGTGGGAATGATTGAATAAGACACCCTTATCAGGGATATATGACTTGAATTATCCATGGAAGGATGCATGTACCTTTTTAAAGATGGAATTAAGGATAGAACATCGGTAACTTAAAACGAATCCTAGGGGAATGCATAAGGGTTGGCATTTCACCCTTAATAGGGATAGTATGAGTTTTGACAGTATGAATTGGAAAGGATTAAGGTAATAACAACCAGTAAGAATCAGTGGAGAAATTTTTCAGAAGTATATAGACAATGATTCTAGTATTAATAAATGGTATCTTGATATGCCCTGTATCTAGGGCATACAGGAGGAACGATTCAAGGATAACCTTAGAGGTTTTACAAGGAGAAAGGTAAAATTCAAAATTCTCAAGAATAGAAATGTTGATAAAGGAAATATGACGTAATTATAATGATGCCAAGTGAGGCACGTGTTAAACCACGAGAAGGTATGGATCGAACCAGTAATGGTCGAAGTTGTTCAGGGCAATTAGGACTTGAGATAAAAAGATGTTCTAATTATGATTGAGAGTCAGTCGTGACAGTGATTAACCTCTAAAGACTGAGGCAATAACTTATGAAAAAATGGTAATATTTTTTTTTACTCATCAGATTTTAAGGAAAACATCTTCACATAAGCTGTGATTAAAATAAGGTAGAAAATTTATTTGGAGGTGGTTAAAATGACATTGACTGTAAGGAAATTTTACTATCAGGAAAGGCCAAAGAGGTGGCCGACACTTTAAAGGTAAGAGGATAATTATAGGCGCTTGTGCCAAAGGAATACAGTGATGATGGTTAAAGCTATGAAGGTTGTATTATGGTTTGGAAGATTGACATTCCTTCTGATGACTGTGCAATACCCAACCGTAATAGTAGTTGGTAAAGGTTTAATTCGTGTAATCGCCATGAGCGGGCTATCTATCTCAGAAGATACTATCTTGAGATAAGCCAGGACCATGTTTCAAAAAGGACTAAACGAACCTTTGAGTTAAGTCTTCTATTGAAGGCATATGATTAAGAATGATATTAACCTGCTATCATTGCTTTGATTGAAACTCTTCTGCAATTTTATCTGCTTCATGTCATGAATGTACATCAGGATCTGGAGTGTTCTTCATGAATCATGAATGGTGATTATGTTACCTTCTTTGAAGGATTTGATATGACATGTATGGACTCCGTATGGTTAGATATTAAGATTTCATGGAACGTGAATGACTACAGTAGGCAACGGTGGGCCATAGTAATGCAGGAATGATTCTGCGAGTAATGAGCCGATTACTTACAACTGTGAGAGTTGTATTGGAATGGATGTTGAGAGTGAGTACCACTAATAGGGTCGTGGTGGTGTATAAGTTATCATTGATAGGCTAATTAAGTCGATTATCTACCTATTGAGTACTTATTCCTTCTTATCAATAGAGAGTCATATTACTATACGAGGAAGGTTGCGATGCAAACATAGAATTCTAGTAACGATGATGTCTAGAATGAGATCCCAGATTCAATTTTCGATATCGAGGGAGTTTCAAAGGTGATTGTGTATAAGCTCGAGGAAGAGCATGGGTCCATAGAATGATGGACGGAATAGCAAAAATATTTAAGCATGCGAAATGCGATGCGATAATACTTGATGTTGATATATACACATATACACATATATGTTTTGTTCTCCTATGACAAACCTCTATAGTTCAGAGGTAGGTTCCAAGCCAGATATTTTGTGGCAGTATATTTTTTTTCATATATACAATTCTCTTCAATTCGTTCTTTTCTCTTCTTTTCATTTCATGTAAGCTGAGAAGAACAACCCTTCCAGAAGGGGAGGTATTGCCGAATGACTATCTATCTGTGTGATAGAAGCCTAGTAGGATACCATCTATTGTTTAATTGCTTGTCAAGTACTAAAGGCTGGCCACCTTCTGTACTAACTATGCGATATAACAAGTGTTCATGATCATAGTGATCTCTCAATTAATTCTTTTACTTCTATATGATTGATCAAACTTTGGGAAATAGAAAAAGGAGTAGTAAAGTTGCGGTGGTATTCCGAATCTAACACATTCGTGATATTAAGGTTGACGTTATTATTAAAAGGTTATAGAATGCTAACGAGCAAAAGTATAACCAGTATAATATTAGGAACGGAAGGTAGTAGCGATTATGAACGGGAAGAGAGTGGGTATTGAGAAGTAAGAGCTATAATGCTAAAAGCTATAATGAGAGTCTGTGCAATAGACTTGAAAGAATTTGGAATGATTACTTAACACGGATTGAGTTTTCTTACAGCAATAGATCATATGTCAGTATTGAGGTATCGCCTTATGAGATCCTTGAGGGAAGACAATGTCGATCTCCCTTATGTTAGGATGAAGTTATAGAGCGCAAGATGCTCGGACCAGCAGTAGTCCAAAGGACCAAGGAAATAATAGATCTAATCAGAGGACGGCTGGTAGTAGCCCAAGATGGACATAAGAAGTATGTTGATTTGACACGAAAGGACAAAGAATAGGAAGTAGGGGACCTAGTTTTGTTATAGGTATTCCCTTGGAAAGGATGAATGAGGTTCGGAAAGAAAGGAAAGCTAAGCCCACAAATTGTTGGACCCTTGGATATATTAAGACATATTGGGAAGTTAGCATATGAGCTAGCCCTACCCCCGAACATGTAACAAGTTCATAACGTGTTCCACGTATCAATGTTAAGAAAGTGTAATTCGGATGCCAGATAAATAGGGGCATATGAGCGCATAGACATGCAACCCGGCATAACCTATATGGAGCAACCAGGAAGGGTTATAGAGTGAAAAGGAACAAGTGCTTAGGAGAAGGGTGCTCAAACTATTCAGAGTTTGATGGAAGAACCACAATGTGGGAAAATTTACTCGAGAGTTAGAAAGTACAATGCTAAGGGAGTATCCCTTTTCATTTTTATCTGATTCCGGGACGGAATCCTTTTAAGGAGGAGAGACTGTAATAACCCCAATTTTTGGAAATTTTGAAACCCTTATGAATAGTGATTTTGCAGATTATGCTGGATAAGAAAACTTTTCATGCCTCACTATGTAGGGGTTCTGTTATGGATATTCTGAGATTTTATTAGTACTCTATATGGTATATAAATATATGTAAAGATCGTCAGAATCCAATTCCGAACACTTTGACTTTTCCCGGAAATCCACTAGATACGGAAAGAATTGAGTATAAGGTAAGAGGATAAAAAGGATTTAAATTAAAGGATTATAATAGAGGATCATAAAAAGGAATATAATGTATTGAGAAAGGTTAAGGGAACCTAAGTAATAAGATCCCTGGGATGATCCCTCAAACGATGAACGAAAATGAAAGTTAAGCGAACCGTATAACAGATCAGCGGTCATTAGGTAAACAATTAGGAAGTTAATCAAAGAGATTAGTGGGGATGATGTCATCCAACCAATAGAAAGAGGGCAAAGGAGGGATGATGACATCATAAAGTGATGCAAGCATGACATAAGAGGGAAGGAAATGTGGTGGAATATTAACCACACAAAAATCAAGGTTAAATTGGTAATTAACCAAAAACAAATCAAATATTCAACCAACCAAGCCAAACAATTCATTTTTCATCAAAACAAGAACACAAGGCATTTTATTTTCTTCATGCTCTCGGCTTTTTACTATTTCAAAGAAAAGAATTTTCAAAATCCAAGTTCAAGGCTTCCTAAATTGGTAAGATAATTCCCTAGTATTCCTTATGCATAGTTATGGCTATTCTATGAGTTTAAGCCTCCAAATCATTCACAATCTTCTTCAAGAAATCAATGAAGAAGACAATGAATAGTGACTTCAAGAATTTTAACTTGATTTTCTTGTTTTTCCTTTAAGATCCAAGCATCCCTAAGTCATCTCAAGGCTTCTTAAGGCTTCCTAGCTACTCACACCACTTCAAGGAAGGTATATCATCACCAAACCCTAGCTTTACTTTGTTAAATAGGATGATTTTAGTTGTTATGGTGATATAGTAGCTTAATGCTTGTTGGTTTAGAATTTGGGTTGGAGTGGTAGTGAAATGGATGGTGAATCTTGTTGTTTTGGTTAAAAGAACTTAGGTATAGTTAAATTCAAGCTTAAGCATAAGTATAAATGTTAATATTGAATTGATTGGGGCTGTAATGATGTGGTATGGATGGAGTTTGGATTGGGATGTGATTGTGGCTTGATTATGGGTTGAATTGGAAGGGTATAAAATTGGGAAATCGCGTAAACATAGCTGTCGTAATGTCCGATTTACTTTAGACTGCTTTTGTTCATAACATTAGGACCCGAGAACCCCCTGCTAGATGTTGACCATTGCCATTTTTAGATAGCTCATGTTACGAGCTTCGTTTTGATATATGGTTCGTTTGATTCCGATGAACGGTTTAGGAGAAACAGCCGTTTTAAGTAACGACGTTTCGCGAACGAACCCTTACCTCTCGCCTTACTTTGAAACATAGGTTAAAGACCTTAAAGGACTAATTGAAGTATGAAACATTTATGTAAGGTGTAATAGGCAGTTGGTAAGACACTCGCGAAGGAATCGCCTTACAACTCGTAATGGTTAAATTATTAAAAATGGTGGAGCCGAGGGTACTCGAGTGACTTAAGTAAATCGTTAAGCGCGAAAGCGAACGTTAGGACTCTAAATGGTTAAAGTCTAGTTTCTTAGGCGACCGGGGTTTAATTCTGACTTATGTTGTTGTTCATAGGTTATCGGACCCACTCTAAGCTTAAGTCTATCCGGGAGCACTCAGGCAAGTTTTCTACCCGTTATACTGTTGTTGTGATGTATATATGTATATGCATTATCTTGTGATAGATGCATGTTGGTTAATTAGCAAATTTTGTGATATATTGAAGCATGCTGATATGGTATATATATGCATGCCTGTTTCGTATTCTTGCCATATATATCTGTTGGTTCAGTTGATAATACCTATGCTAGAGAATAGCGGTAATTTGCATATACCCTTAGTATAGGGACCCAAAGGTGAAAACATTTTCTAAAAACGGGAGTCGAGGATCCCGAGTAGATTTTATATATATATATATATATATATTTATATATATATATATGGTTATAGTTTTCAAAACTATTAATCGAATAAGGTTTATTCGATAACTTTATTTTATTAATGAATATTATCTTGAATATTCATTCGAGGACTTATGACTCCTTTATATTATTTATTGAATATTACTTGGATATTCATTTGAGGATGTATGACTCCTTTATTTTATTTAATGAATATTATTTATAATATTCATTCGAGGTATTATGACTCAGCTTATTATTTAATGAATATTATTTCGAATATTCATTCGAGGGCTTATGACTCAGCTTATTTTATTTATTGAATATTATTTGAATATTCATTTGAGGATCTATGACTCCGATTATTTGCTGAGATATATTTTTTATTTTATTAAAGAATAAGGTGTCGATAATCAAACTCACTTTTGATTATTCAAATAAAGATAGTACTTTCGTATAGGTATATCTTTGGTTATTTAATATTCATTTCAAGTATAAGTTTTAAAACTTCTACTTCAATTATTTTTATAAAGATTATTCTTTATGGAAATATTATTTAAATAATAATATTCAGATATTTTCTAATATATTGGGACCGATTTATTTTGTTAAATCAGCATCACTCCAAACATTCTTAAAAATATTTTGCGAGTCTTCAAAATGATTTTTAAAAGTTAGAGCAGATCCCAAAACTCATTTTTATATTTAAGATCCTCCTTTCGAAGGGGATTTAAATACTCGCTCAAAACCTGAGGGATCCGGCTCTGTGGTGTGTTTTATATTCACAACAAGGTTGCTGTTTTGTTAAATGAATCGATTACTTACCCAACACTCGGGAAGTAAAATTCTTGGAACAAGTTAATCCATTAACAGGCATTGATAAGTGGCATTTTATACCACTTAGAACATCTTAAAATGGCTTAAATTGGTGTCTTGAAATCAAGTATTTTGTGTATTTGATGCGTTTTTCTAGTGTTTATGCATTTCAGGGTATTAGTTGCATTTCGGGGGAGGAATCATCAAGAATAAGCCTTGGCATGTGTTCACCATTGCGAGAGGAAAGGAATGGGCAGATTACGGCGAAGAAACGGAGCAAACCTGGATTTTTTCCAGTAGAGGCCTGCGCGCCCGCGCAGCAATGCTGAGCGGCCGCGCAGCAACCTGCGCGCCCGCGCAGCTATGCTGAGCGGCCGCGTAGGGTCGGGGAAAAAGATAAATTATTTTAGACTTCTACTTCTGTTTGGCTTCCAACTTCTATGTAATCTGAGTTTTATGGGACTATTATATAGGTAGATTTGAGACGTTTTCACAGAGAGTATTAAGGGGATTATGTTTTAGATTGTGTTTTACGCAAGAAGCGAAGGAGATAAGGAAGAAGACCGATTTAGCACACCGCAACGAAGGGGAAGCATATTTTCTTGTGATTCTTGTTTCTTTGTAATGTTGGATGCTAGTTTTCTTGCTTTGACTTATTTACTCTTGTGACGTACTCTGTTTTAATATAATTAGTTTAGTTATTATTTTCTTGTGTTTGTTTGTCATGATTTCATATGAACCCATGATGGCGATAAGTTCTATTATGGGCTAATCGTGATCATGGGGTTGTAACGGATTTATTATGGAATTCTTTAGTTAATTGTTTAATACTTTAGTGTGTGATGATTGCATGATATCTAGTATTGGTTGTGCGTATTCGTCTTATGTGCGTCGCGAACATATAAGATAGGGTGTTAATCTCTTGTGAAGCGACGGTGGATCTTGAGATTTAGAACTTGCCATGCTAGCATAGGTTCATGTACGTTGAGCATGATTAGTGGGTAACTCTAACAGTTTTATTTGCCCTATGTAATCAAAAGGAATAACTTGTGCTTAAATCGTTGTGTTGTCAATTTCTGTAGACATATAGGAACTCAACATAATTGATGACTATTCAACTTCTATCTTAATTGTGGATGCTTGGTAGAATGGTATTAGTACAATGAAAGTTGGCTTTTATCAGTTTCGTGTTATTCGATTAATATCATCACTGTCACATGCTAAAGGTAATAACAATGGCTATAGAAGGAAGTAATAATGAAGTTGTGATCTCATGAGTGTTTTATTATTGATAAATTGAAGTGTTAGTTAAGTGGTTAATTAAGTAGTTAATTATAGTTAATATTTAATCAATAATTTTAAGTGTTATTATCTTAACATTGAGAAGTAATCATACATTGGTGAGTGAGTTTAATTAGACAATAATTTAGTCTGAGTCTCTGAGGGAACGAACTAGAAAATATTATATATTACTTGCGAACGCGTATACTTGCGTGAATATTAGCGCGTGTTTTCGCCCTAACAAGTTTTTGGCGCCGCTGCCGGGGACTCGGCGTATTTGTTTAGTTTATGTACTTACCATCATTGGTCATTAGGACTCAGTGATTAGGACGTAGTAGTTACTTACTCTTTTCGGTTGTGTTTCAGGTACTTTAGCAAGCGTTTATGCAAACTCGTTCTCGTGCTCGCAAGAGGACTTTAGATACAGCTGAGGAGACAGACGAAATTCTTGATATTCCGGAGAAGTTAGATTTTGAGGATTCGGATTCAGGAACTGAGCAGAAAGAACCAGTAAACATGGGAGATCGTATTGTTCAAGCTGATCCAGCTCTTATGGATTTTTCTCGGCCTAAAATTGATGACATTCAGTCAAGCATCCTTCATCCGGCTATTAAGCTAACACCTTTGAAATCAAGCCGGGCACTATTCAGATGGTGCAGAATTCTGTTTCTTTTGGAGGAGCGGCAACTGAAGACCCCAACATGCACATAAGGAATTTTGTCAAGATCTGCAGCACTTTTAAGTATAATGGCGTGACTGATGAGGCTATCAAGTTGAGGCTTTTCCCATTCTCACTGAGGGATAAGGCTAAAGACTGGTTACATTCTGAACCAGCTGGGTCCATCACTACGTGGCAAGATCTTGCGCAAAAGTTTCTGGTGAAGTTTTATCCGATGGCAAAGACTGCTGCTATGAGGAGTGCTCTTACTCAGTTTGCGCAGCAACCTACAGAATCTATGTGCGAGGCTTGAGAACGCTACAAGGAAATGTTGAGAAAATGTCCACATCATGGAATGCCGGATTGGATGGTGATCACTGGTTTCTATAATGGTTTGGGGGCCCAATCTCGGCCCATGCTCGATGCAGCAGCTGGAGGAGCCTTATGGGCTAAAAGCTATACTGAGGCGTATAATCTTATAGAGACGATAGCTGCAAATGAGCATCAAAACCCAACTCAGAGGATGACATCAGGCAAGGTAGCAGGTATTCTGGAAGTTGATGCAGCCACCGCTATTGCAGCCCAGCTCCAAGCGCTATCAATGAAGGTTGATTCTCTGGCTACGTATGGAGTTAATCAAATAGCTATGGTTTGTGAGCTTTGTGCAGGTTCTCATGCTACGGATCAGTGTTCTCTTGTCAACGAATCTGTTCAGTATGTGAATAATTATCAGCGAGAACAGCAGCCTGTGCCAGCGACCTATCATCCTAATAACAGAAATCATCCAAATTTCAGCTGGGGGAATAATCAGAATGCTATTCAGCCACCATATCAGCAAGGAGTGAGTAAACAGTTTAACCCACCTGGATTCCAGCAACCACAGCAGTATGCTACAAGGCAATCATATCCTCAACAGGGAAGTACAGCTGCACCCGCTAGTGCTGATTTTGAGGAACTTAAGCTGTTGTGCAAGAGTCAGGCGGTTTCTATCAAGACCTTGGAAAATCAAATCGGTCAATTAGCCAATGCAGTGCTCAATCGTCAACCTGGCACTCTTCCCAGTGACACGGAAGTACCAGGCAGGAAGGAAGCTAAACAGCAAGTCAAGGCTATTACCTTAAGGTCTGGAAAAGTGGCTGATGCTGAAAAGGCAAAGGAAGTCGAAGCTGAAGTTAGAGATGAAGAATCTAAGCAAAAGGAGAAAGCGGCAGAACCAAGGAAGACTACTGTTGAACACACTCTGCCTGAGGCTAATACAGGGGAGAAACAGCTCTATCCTCCACCACCTTTTCCTAAGAGATTGCAGCAACAAAAGCTGGATAGACAGTTCGGGAAGTTTCTGGAGGTGTTCAAGAAACTTCACATCAATATACCTTTCGCTGAGGCTCTGGAACAAATGCCTAGTTATGCGAAGTTTATGAAGACTATTCTTGCAAAGAAGGTGAAACTGGATGACCTTGAAACCGTTGCTCTCACGGAAGAATGCAGCGCTGTTCTGCAGTAAAAGTTACCACCAAAACTGAAAGATCCAGGAAGCTTCACCATTCCTTGCACCATTGGCAATCTAACTTTTGACAAGTGCCTTTGTGATTTGGGAGCAAGCATTAATCTGATGCCGTTGTCGATCTTTAAAAAGCTAGATCTGCCTGATCCAAAACCCACATACATGTCGCTACAATTGGCTGACCGTTCCATTACTTACCCAAGGGGCATAGTTGAGGATGTGCTCGTCAAGGTGGATAAGCTCTTCTTTCCAGCAGATTTTGTTATTCTGGATTTTGAGGAAGATAAGAAGATTCCCATAATCTTGGGAAGGCCTTTCTTGGCTACTGGCCGTACCTTGATAGATGTGCAAAAAGGTGAACTTACTATGCGGGTCCAAGATCAGGATGTGACCTTCAATGTATTCAAGGCAATGAAATTCCCTACAGAAGATGAGGAGTGCTTAAAAGTGGATGTGATTGATACTGCGGTTACTTCAGAACTCGATCACATGCTAATATCTGATGCATTGGAAAAGGCCTTAGTGGGGGATTTTGACAGCGATGATGAAGATAGCAACGAGCAATTACAATATCTGAACGCTTCTCCCTGGAAGCGAAAGCTGGACATACCATTTGAATCTCTTGGTACTTCTGACCTTAAGAATGCTGAAGGGAAGCTCAAACCATCAATAGAGGAAGCACCTACCTTGGAGCTCAAACCATTACCTGAACACTTGAGGTATGCTTTTTTAGGTGATTCATCTACGTTACCTGTTATTATTTCATCTGACCTTTCAGGTAGTGAGGAAGACAAGCTCTTAAGGATTTTGAGAGAATTCAAATCGGCTATAGGATGGACCATAACAGACATCAAGGGGATAAGTCCTTCATATTGTATGCATAAAATTCTGCTAGAGGAAGGTAGTAAGCCAACTGTGGAACAGCAGCGAAGACTGAATCACATCATGAAGGAGGTGGTAAAGAAAGAAATTCTGAAATGGCTAGATGCAGGCATCATTTATCCTATTTCTGACAGCTCGTGGGTGAGCCCCGTACAATGTGTACCTAAGAAGGGAGGTATCACTGTGGTCGCAAATGAAAAGAATGAGCTCATCCCTACTCGAACAGTTACAGGATGGAGAGTATGCATGGATTATAGAAAATTGAACAAAGCCACAAGGAAGGATCACTTCCCCCTTCCATTTATTGATCAGATGCTTGACAGATTGGCGGGTCATGAGTATTTTTGTCTTCTGGATGGTTATTCAGGGTATAATCAGATTTGTATTGCACCAGAGGATCAGGAAAAGACTACCTTCACTTGTCCATTTGGCACATTTGCTTTTCGCAGAGTTTCGTTTGGGTTATGTGGCGCCCCGGCCACTTTTCAGAGATGTATGATGGCTATATTCTCTGACATGATTGGAAATAACGTCGAAGTGTTCATGGATGACTTCTCCGTCTTTGGACACTCATATGATGAATGCTTGAATAATCTGCGCGCCGTACTCAAAAGATGCGTGGAAACTAATTTGGTGCTTAATTGGGAGAAATGTCATTTTATGGTGCGTGAAGGCATTATCCTTGGGCATAAGGTCTCTAGCAAGGGTCTGGAGATGGACAAGGCCAAGGTGGGAGTCATTGAAAATCTTCCCCCACCTAATTCTGTGAAAGGAATCCGTAGTTTTCTTGGTCATGCGGGTTTTTATCGGCGATTCATCAAGGACTTTTCAAAGATATCTAAGCCGTTGTGCAATTTGCTTGAGAAAGATGTGCCGTTCAAATTTGATGATGAATGTTTGGCAGCATTCGAGACTCTCAAGGAGAGTTTGATCACGGCACCAGTCATTACAGCACCAGATTGGACAGAACCATTTGAGATGATGTGTGATGCGAGTGATTATGCGGTAGGTGCAGTTCTGGGACAGCGCAAGAAAAATCTCTTCCATGTGGTCTACTATGCGAGTAAGACTTTAAATGGTGCCCAATTGAACTACACCACTACTGAGAAGGAGCTTTTGGCTATAGTCTTTGGCTTTGAGAAATTTTGATCTTATCTGCTTGGTACGAAAGTAATAATATTCACTGATCATGCAGCTATTCGCTATCTGGTTTTTAAGAAGGATTCGAAGCCGAGACTCATTCGTTGGGTGCTTTTACTTCAGGAATTTGAGTTAGAGATCAAAGATAGAAAAGGTACTGAGAATCAAGTAGCTGACCATCTCTCTAGGTTGGAGAATCCCGATTCTACTTCACAAGATAGGACGTTAATCAATGAATCTTTTCCGGATGAGCAGTTGTTTGCAATTCAGGAGGAAGAACCATGGTTTGCAGATATTATAAACTATCTCGTCAGCAATATAATGCCTCTTAATTTGACATCCGCTCAAAAGAAGAAGTTTCTGCATGAGGTGAAGTGGTATATATGGGATGAACCATATTTTTTTAGACAGGGAGCTGACCAGATCATCAGGAGATGTATCCCGTTCTGTGAGACGGAGGGGATATTACGAGACTGCCATTCCACGGTTTATGGTGGACACTATGGAGGTGAGAAGACGGCAGCTCGTATTCTGCAAGCAGGTTTTTTCTGGCCTACTTTGTTCAAGGATGCTCATCAGTTTGTTTTAAGGTGTGATCGTTGCCAAAGAGTGGGAAATTTGTCAAGGAAGGATGAGATGCCATTAAATGTGATGCTTGAAGTCGAGGTCTTTGATGTGTGGGATATCGATTTCATGGGGCCTTTTATCGCGTCTTGCAATAATCAGTACATCTTGCTGGCAGTCGATTATGTCTCAAAATGGGTCAAAGTTAAAGCTTTACCGACAAATGATGCAAAGGTAGTGCTAAATTTTCTTCATAAGCAAATTTTCACAAGGTTTGAAACACCTCGGGTAATCATAAGTGATGAAGGATCGCATTTTTACAACCGTAAGTTCACTTCTATGATGCAGCGTTATAATGTGAATCATCGAGTAGCTACTGCCTATCATCCGCAAACAAATGGTCAAGCGAAAGTGTCTAACAGAGAGATAAAGCATATTCTAGAGAAGGTTGTTTGTCCGTCAAGGAAGGATTGGTCTTTAAAGCTCGATGAAGCTGTTTGGGCTTACAGAACAGCATACAAAACTCCACTTGGGATGTCACCGTTCCAGTTGGTGTACGGTAAGGGATGTCATCTACCTGCGGAGCTTGAGCATAAGGCCTACTGGGCATTGAAGAAGTTGAACCTGGATTTAGATGCAGCTGGTAAGAAAAAGAATGCTTCAGCTTAATGAACTGGATGAATTTCGACTTCAAGCGTACGAAAATAACAAAATGTATAAGGAAAAGGTGAAGAGGTGGCACGATAGGAAGCTACATCCAAAGTTATTTGTGCCAGGGCAACAAGTTCTCTTATTCAACTCTCGGCTCCGACTTTTTCCTGGGAAGTTGAAATCAAGGTGGTCTGGACCTTTTATTGTCAAAACTGTGTTTCCACATGGAGCGGTGGAAATTTTGGAGAATGATCCGGACCAAGCATTCAAGGTTAACGATCAGCGGTTGAAGCACTACTATGGGGACATGGCAAACCGAGAAGTGGTTAGTGCCATTTTGTTGACTACTTGAGCAGGGTACGAAACGTCAAGCTAATGACGAAAAAGAAGCGCTGTGTGGGAGGTAACCCATGAATTATTGTTACAGGAACCCTTAGAAGTTAATAACCTATCCAAAAACACAAAAAAATCAGAAAACAGGGGCTGAAAAAAAAATTTCCAGAGACCCTCTGCGCGCCCGCGCAGCTATGCTGAGCGGCCGCGCAGGGGTCGAGTTCCAGAAAATTTTTTACAGTTCAGAAAAAAAAAAAGAAAAAAAAACAAAAAAAAACAGTTTTAGCCCATAAACCCACGAATTGTTCCCACTACCCCATCATTTTATCCCTTAATTCCCAAACCCTAATCTAATCCACACCCTATATATACATACACCTATCCTACATATCTCCCACAAAACTTCCTACACTTAAACCCTCTCACAAACATCAAAAATCAGTTCTTACACACTTTTATTCACGAATCAATGGCACCCAAGAGAGCACGCACTATTGACAGCAGCAACACAGTTCCTACTGCTGATTCATCGAGGGGTACTGCTGCAAGGCCTCGGTTAACTGACAGAGCTGCGGAGGAGGAGTACACTAGGCTGTTGGGGAAGCCGATTCTGAAGGAGAGGGGGTTTTTACCATCAGGGAGGGATGGTGAGTTGTTGCCCATGATTGCAGAGAAGGGGTGGATAGCTTTTTGTGAGTCACCCGAAGCAGTACCGATGAGCGTTGTTTGCGAGTTCTACGCGAACGCGAAGGCTGAAAAGAATGGGTTTTCTGTAGTCCGTGGGCTGACGGTTGATTATCATCCTGCGGCGATTCGCCGTGTGATTGGACAGCGAGAGAGGAAGCCCAAGGAGGAGAACTGGAATGAAAAGACTGCTGAGGATTTTGACTTGGATTTGATTTGTGCAACTCTCTGTCGACCGGGCACCGTTTGGACCCGCAGTCCAGGCAATAATGAGTATCGTCACTTTCCGGCGATCGCCATGAACAGGTATGCCCGTGCATGGAATGCATTTATTTGTGCTAATATTTTGCCTTCTTCGCATGCACACGAGGTCACAGTTGAGAGAGCACAGTTGTTGTGGGGAATTCTGCATGATGAGTACTATGTGGACCTTGGTGAGTTTATCTACCAAGGAATTCTGAAGTTTTTGAGGGGAGCAAAGCATATGAACATCCCTTATGCATCCACGGTTACGAAGCTATGCCGAGCAGTGGGAGTGAACTGGCCGGCTCATGAGCAGTTGCAGTTGCCAGCAGCTCCGATTGATTCTGGCACTCTGAATGGGATGCAGGAGTGGACCGGTGGTGAGCCTGAGGAGCATGGGCTGGGTTATCGTCTTCCAGGAGGGCGTCCAGCACGAGGTGCTACTATGGCTAGGCCAGGGCGTGGTGAGGCTGGTTCTTCGAGAGCTCAGGAGGGTGCTGGGATGGGTGATGCCCAGTATAGGAGGCTTTCACGGCGGATGGATGCCATGTATGAGACGCAGAGCAGGTTTGCTCAGGAGCTCACCCTTGCGTTAGGGACTGCTTTTCGAGGCCTTGGAGCTGATATCCAGTGGCCAGTTTTTGGTGAGGACTCTGCATACCCACCGCCTGATACTCCACCCACTGAGGGTGATGATGATGATGACTCCGAGTAGGTATACCATGTGTTCCTTTCTACTATTTTCACTGAGGACAGTGAAGATTTTTAGTTTGGGGGTGGTAGTTAAGGAATATTGTGTGTGTGTCATTTAGTTGCATATTCATGATAGTTTAGTTCATATAGTTGCATAATTTATGCCATTTAGTTTTTTTTATGAATGTCATGTAGCTCATGCATTTACCATGATCCCTTTTGCAATAAGTTATCGACTGAATTGTGATATTGATACGAGTGTAGTGATAACATTAAAGTGATATTAAGTTGTGTAGGTTGATATGCATGCTAGAAATAATTGTAAGTCCACTAAGTCTTAAAGAATGCGTAAGGGCTAGATTGTTGTTATGATTTGGTCATTTTCAAGGTCAATCTACTTATTATGCTTAGAATTCGATTATAGGTTCTTAGTGATAAAGACATGAAAAAAGAAAAAATTTTGGAGAAAAAAATATGGAAGTTGTTGCTAGTTATGGCTAGGCGTCAAATGGCTAGTAGCCGGCTCGCATATGTTGCGAGTAGTCTAGGGTTGAGCAAGATGGAGCGAAACGCACTTGCTCAGAAGTTATTAAAAAAAAAAAATTTGCATAATTGATCAAGAGTGGGCTCTTTGGTATTCGAGTTATTAAGTTCTTAGGGGACTTTGTGCCTAGTGACCTAAGGCTTTTAGAGTCTGGGATCCGCTAATAACGCTCGTTACATGGATACCATTGTATAAGTCTTTTGTGGACCTCACTCATTGCACGGTCAAATAAGCATTTGAGTTGTAAATAAAAAGCACGATTCCGTAGTAAGCTCCAGAGTTCTTGTAGTGTTGTATATCACTTTGTGCCTAGAATTTTTATTCTTTGTATAATCGTAGGATTGCCTTGAGGATAGTCTAGTCATAGTAATTGGTCTAGTTCCGAAGCATATCTGTTAAGCATTTGCACACACCACGTTTCTGGCTGTATGTCCGTTTGCATGAGTTTATTGATCTTTAGTTGTCTAACTGCATTCGTTGAGATGTGGCAATTTGGTTGATTAATTGTAGTAAGGGGGATCGCTGCATTTTCATATAGATTGCATTCATGCATATTTTTATTTGTTTTTGAGTCTGTGACGCTTGAGGACAAGCATCGATTTAAGTTTGGGGGTGTGATAAGTGGCATTTTATACCACTTAGAACGTCTTAAAATGGCTTAAATTGGTGTCTTGAAATCAAGTATTTTGTGTATTTGATGCGTTTTTCTAGTGTTTATGCATTTCAGGGTATTAGTTGCATTTCGGGGGAGGAATCATCAAGAATAAGCCTTGGCATGTGTTCACCATTGCGAGAGGAAAGGAATGGGCAGATTACGGCGAAGAAACGGAGCAAACCTGGATTTTTTCCAGTAGAGGCCTGCGCGCCCGCGCAGCAATGCTG
Source organism: Apium graveolens (assembly GCF_009905375.1). Lineage (NCBI taxonomy): Eukaryota > Viridiplantae > Streptophyta > Magnoliopsida > Apiales > Apiaceae > Apium > Apium graveolens. The sequence continues at coordinate 98,559,492 of NC_133649.1, forward strand.
AGCGGCCGCGCAGCAACCTGCGCGCCCGCGCAGCTATGCTGAGCGGCCGCGCAGGGTCGGGGAAAAAGATAAATTATTTTAGACTTCTACTTCTGTTTGGCTTCCAACTTCTATGTAATCTGAGTTTTATGGGACTATTATATAGGTAGATTTGAGACGTTTTCACAGAGAGTATTAAGGGGATTATGTTTTAGATTGTGTTTTACGCAAGAAGCGAAGGAGATAAGGAAGAAGACCGATTTAGCACACTGCAACGAAGGGGAAGCATATTTTCTTGTGATTCTTGTTTCGTTGTAACGTTGGATGCTAGTTTTCTTGCTTTGACTTATTTACTCTTGTGACGTACTCTGTTTTAATATAATTAGTTTAGTTATTATTTTCTTGTGTTTGTTTGTCATGATTTCATATGAACCCATGATGGCGATAAGTTCTATTATGGGCTAATCGTGATCATGGGGTTGCAACGGATTTATTATGGAATTCTTTAGTTAATTGTTTAATACTTTAGTGTGTGATGATTGCATGATATCTAGTATTGGTTGTGCGTATTCGTCTTATGTGCGTCGCGAACATATAAGATAGGGTGTTAATCTCTTGTGAAGCGACGGTGGATCTTGAGATTTAGAACTTGCCATGCTAGCATAGGTTCATGTACGTTGAGCATGATTAGTGGGTAACTCTAACAGTTTTATTTGCCCTATGTAATCAAAAGGAATAACTTGTGCTTAAATCGTTGTGTTGTCAATTTCTGTAGACATATAGGAACTCAACATAATTGATGACTATTCAACTTCTATCTTAATTGTGGATGCTTGGTAGAATGGTATTAGTACAATGAAAGTTGGCTTTTATCAGTTTCGTGTTATTTGATTAATATCATCACTGTCACATGCTAAAGGTAATAACAATGGCTATAGAAGGAAGTAATAATGAAGTTGTGATCTCATGAGTGTTTTATTATTGATAAATTGAAGTGTTAGTTAAGTGGTTAATTAAGTAGTTAATTATAGTTAATATTTAATCAACAATTTTAAGTGTTATTATCTTAACATTGAGAAGTAATCATACATTGGTGAGTGAGTTTAACTAGACAATAATTTAGTCTGAGTCTCTGAGGGAACGAACTAGAAAATATTATTTATTACTTGCGAACGCGTATACTTGCGTGAATATTAGCGCGTGTTTTCGCCCTAACAGGCATCGCCTGGGAAATATCGGTGAGTTCTCCTTTCCAACTTGATACGACTTCTTGGTGGAGCCGTATCAACAAGTTTCTACTTGGGGAAAGGGGGAACGAGCTTTACGTTTCAGAGTCATGGATTTCATCTGAACTAGGAGTGGCGTAAGTGGTCGAGTAGCGCCGGCCCAGCTTTATTATATTGGCCCAAATGGCCTGGAAGTTCCGCTAAGACGGTCCATTCCTTAGGAGTTCAGTGTTCGGTTGACAAGTAAATCCGACAGGTTCTCCTCTACATGTAGAAAATGGGGGGGTTGCACTACTACGACTGATCATCGTAAGTGGTCTTCCTGGCGCGGTAAACTCCCGTAATGAGTTCATCATCCAATTGGATATTTCTGCAACACTACCCAGAGCACTTCGATAGAAAGGCTACGGTTGGGCGATTGTTGAGTGTTGGCAGGGTCAAGTTTTCAAAATGATGTTTGCATCAAATGAAGTATCTCATAACTTCATTTTATTTTGATGATATTTTAAAGATTGAATCTATTCAAGTATTATCTTGTAGTCTCATCTATGTGATGAACTTTTGAACTAATTATAACTTGAACGGTGGTAGTTCAAGTAGTATTCGGAAAAGATATAAGTATATTGGAGTATCTTGTAACTTCATCTTTTAAACTTATATCTAGTTAATGGTTGTCTTATGAATGACAAAGACTTTCAGAAAAACGTTGAGACAAGGTTAGATATATGAGATCACCTTGCAACGATATTTTTATACAGTTATAAATTAGAACTCTGTGTATATTATGCATGGAAGAGGACTTCCAAGATTTTGAAAAGTATATATGTATATATACTGAATATTTTGCGACTTCATCGCATTAAAATATCAATTTTGGTTCATTTCTTTTGACCAAGACTTTCATGAGTACTATGAAAAGGCTCATATATTGTTAATCATTATAACTATTATTTTGGTGGGCTTGCTGCTCACCCTTGCTTTCTTCTTTCATCACACAACATCAGATAGACAAGACGAACAGGACCAAGCTCCCAATTCGCGAGCGGATAGGAAACATTCCGCAGCTTCCTATAGGCATTGATGTCGCTATAGCTGAGGTAGGAACTACCAATAGGCTAGGCTTCAACTTTTGATGTACCAGATTTATGTATATTTATGAATTGTAGTAATGGCAAAGAAATGTAAATTTATTTAGAAACCCTTTTAAGGTGTATTGGCATATAATTGTGGAATAAAACGACTTGTGTTATTTTTGAGTATTCATCTATGAGACTATAACTTGTGGTGTGTGTGTGTATATTATGGGGTCACAGTACAGAGTAGTTGATTGTTTAATAAGATTGGGTGTTGTTAAGGGAAATGGAACTCGTGACAACCCGGATCCCCGACCCCGGATTTGGGGGTGTTACACTTAACAACACCCAATCTTAAAAAAAATAATCGATTACTCTGTACTGTGACCCCACAATAAACACACACACCACAAGTTATAGTCTCAGAGATGATTATCCAAAAATAATTACAAGTCGCTTTATTCCACCAATATATGCCAATACACCTTAAAAGGGTTTCTGAATAAATTTACATTTCTTTGCCATTATTACAATTCATAAATATACATCAATCTGGTACATCAAAAGTTGTTGCCTAGCCTATTGGTAGTTCCTACCTCAGCTACAGCGATATCAACGCCTCTAGGAAACTGCGGAACGTTTCCTATCCGCTCGCGAATTGGGAGCTTGGTCATGTTCATCTTTTCTATCTGTTGTTGTGTGATGAAAGAAGAAAGCAAGGGTAAGCAGCAAGCCCACCAAAATAATATGTATAATGATTAACAATATATGAGCCTTCTCATAGTACTCATGAAAGTCTTGGTCCAAAGAAATGAACCAAGTTTGATATCTTAATGCGACGAAGTCGCAAAATATTCAGTATACATACATATATACTTTTCACAATCTTTGAAATCCTCTGACATGTATAATATACACAGAGTTCCAGTTTATAACTGTATAAAAATATCGTTGCAAGGTGATCTCATATATCTAACCTTGTCTCAACGTTTTTCTGAAAATCTTTGACATGCACCAGATAATCATTTACTAGATATAAGTTTAAAAGATGAAGTTACAAGATACTCCAATATACTTATATCTTTTCCAAATACTGCTTGAACTACCACCGTTCAAGTTATAATGAGCTTTCAACAGTTCATCACATAGATGAGACTACAAGACAAGATTTGAATAGATTAAATCTTTAAAATATCATCAAAATAAAATGAAGTTATGAGATACTTCATTTGATGCAAACATCATTTTGAAAACTTGACCATGCCAACACTCAACAATCGCCCAACCGTAGCCTTTCTATCTAAGTGCTCTGGGTAGTGTTGCAGAAATATCCAATTGGATGATGAACTTATTACGGGAGTTTGCCGCTCCAGGAAGACCATTCACGATGATCAGTCGTAGTAGTACAACCCCACTATTTTCTATATGTAGAGGAGAACCTGTCGGATTTACTTGTCAACCGAACACTGGACTCCTAAGGAATGGACCGTCTTAGCGGAACTTCCAGGCCATTTTGGGCCAATATAATAAGGCTGGGCCGGCGCCACTCGACCACTTACGCCACTCCTAGTTCAGATGAAATCCATGACTCTGAAACGTAAAGCTCGTCCCCCCTTTCCCCAAGTAGAAACTTGTTGATACGGCTCCACCAAGAAGTCGTATCTAGTTGGAAAGGAAAACTCACCGATATTTCCCAGGCGATGCCTGTTAATGGATTAACTTGTTCCAAGAATTTTACTTCCCGAGTGTTGGGTAAGTAATCAAAATTCTTTTATCAAGACAGCGACCTTGTTGCGAATATAAAACACACCACATAGCCGGATCCCTCAGGTTTTGTGAGAGTATTTAAATCCCCTTCGAAAGGAGGATCTTAAATATAAAAATGAGTTTTGGGATCCGCTCTAACTTTTAAAAATCATTTTGAAGACTCGCAAAACATTTTTAAGAATGTTTGGAGTGATTCTGATTTAACAAAATAAATCAGTCCCAATATATTAGAAAATATCTGAATATTATTATTTAAATAATATTCCCATAAAGAATAATCTTTATAAAAATAATTGAAGTAGAAGTTTTAAAACTTATACTTGAAATGAATATTAAATAACCAAAGATATACCTATACGAAAGTACTATCTTTATTTGAATAATCAAAAGTGAGTTTGATTATCGACACCTTATTCTTTAATAAAATAAAGAATATATCTCAGCAAATAATCGGAGTCACAGATCCTCAAATGAATATTCAAATAATATTCAATAAATAAAATAAGCTGAGTCATAAGCCCTCGAATGAATATTCGAAATAACATTCAATAAATAAATAAGCTGAGTCATAAGCCCTCGAATGAATATTCGAAATAATATTCATTAAATAATATAAAGTTATCGAATAAACCTTATTCGATTAATAGTTTTGAAACTATAACCATATATATATAAATATATAAATATATATATATAATCTACTCGGGATCCTCGACTCCCGGTTTTAGAAAATGTTTTCACCTTTGGGTCCCTATACTAAGGGTATATGCAAATTACCGCTATTCTCTAGCATAGGTATTATCAACTGAACCAATAGATATATATGGAAAGAATACGAAACAGGCATGCATATGTACCATATCACATGCTACAATATATCGCAAGAATTTGCTAATATAACCATCATGCATCTATTACAAGATAATGCATATACAAGTGTATACATCACAACAACAGTATAACGGGTAGAAAACTTGCCTGAGCGACTGGGGGTGATAAAAGGCTCGGGACGAGTCTGGTAACCTATAAACAACAAGTAAGTTGGAATTAAACCAAAGTCACTTGTAAATCTATACTTTAACTAACTTAGACTCTAACGGTTGTTTTGCGCTTACTGATTCTCTTAAGTCACTCGAGTACCCTCGGCTCCACCATTTTTAATAATTTAACCATTACGAGTTTTAAGGCGATTCCTTCGCGAGTGTCTTAACAACTGCCTAACACTCTTACCATAATTGTTTCATACATTAATTAACCCTTTAAGGTCTTTAACCTATGTTTCAAAGTAAGGCGAGGGGAAATGTTTTGTTCGCAAAACGGCGTTACTTAAAACGGTCGTTTCTCCTAAACCGTACATCGGAATCAAACGAACCACATATCAAAACGAAGCTTATAACATGAACTATCTAAACATGGCAATGGTCAAAACCTAGCTGAGAGTTCAAGGGTTCTGATGTTATGAACAAAAGCATTCTAAAGTAAATCGGACATTACGACGACTATGTTTACTGCGATTTCCCAATTTTATACCCTTCCAATTCAACCCATAATCAAGCCACAATCACATCCCAATCCAAACTCCATCCATACCACATCCTAACAGCCCCAATCAATTCAATATTAACATTTATACTTATGCTTAAGCTTGAATTTAACTATACTTAAGTTCTTTTAACCAAAATAACAAGATTCACCATCCATTTCACTACCACTCCAACCCAAATTCTAAACCAACAAGCATTAAGCTACTATATCACCATAACAACTAGAATCATCCTATTTAACAAAGTAAAGTTAGGGTTTGGAGATGATATACCTTCCTTGAAGTGGTGTGAGTAGCTAGGAAGCCTTAAGAAGCCTTGAGGAGTCTTAGGAAAGCTTGGATCTTAAAGGAAAAACAAGAAAATCAAGTTAAAATTCTTGAAGTCACTATTCATTGTCTTCTTCATTGATTTCTTGAAGAAGATTGTGAATGATTTGGAGGCTTAAACTCATAGAATAGCCATAACTATGCATAAGGAATACTAGGGAATTATCTTACCAATTTAGGAAGCCTTGAACTTGAATTTTGAAAATTGTTTTCTTTGAAAATGGCAAAAGCCGAGAGCAAAGGGAGGATGAAGGAGAATTTTGTGTTTTTGTTTTGATGAAAATGAATATTTGCTTGGTTGGTTGAATTAGTTTTGTTTTGTTTTAGGTCAATTACCCATTTACCCTTGATTTTGTGTGGTTAATATTCCACCACATTTCCTTCCCTCTTATGTCATGCTTACATCACTTTGTGATGTCATCACCCCTCCTTTGTCCTCTTTCTATTGGTTGGATGACACCATCCTCTCTTATCCCTTTGATTAACTTCCTAATTGTTTCCTAATGACCGCTGATCTGTTATACGGTTCGCTTAACTTTCGTTTTCGTTTATCGTTTGAGGGATCATACCCGGGATCTTATTACTTAGGTTCCCTTAACCTTTCTCAATATATTATATTCCTTTTATGATCCTCTCTTATCATCCTTTAATTTAAATCTTTTTTATCCTGTTACCTTATACTCAATTCTTTCCGTATCTAGTGGATTTTCGGGAAAAATCAAAGTGTTCGAAATTGGATTCTGACGATCTTTACATTCACTTATATACCATATAGAGTACTAATAAAATCTCAGAATATCCATAACAGAACCCCTACATAGTGTGGCATGAAAAGTTTTCTCATTCAGCAAAAACACTATTCAAAAGGGTTTCAAAAATTTCCAAAAATTGGGGTTATTACACCATTGTACCTTATGCTTTGAAAGACCAAATCATTGCAACCTTGAAACTTTGATTCCTTTGTTATCCAATTCTTTCATTACCTAACAACCATTCTTTGAAATTGCTATATTGATCCTTTGTGAAGATTGAAACTATTTCATTATTGAACATCCAATGTTGCTTATAATTTTGTTTATTGCTTTACAGTGTTTATTATGTTATTATGATAGAATTCAATTGTTTTATAAAATCGTGGACCAGATTCAATTATTCAGTTGCGGGTGCCCCATTCCAGTCTACATTGCATCCTGTTCCTTATTACCGGTATGAGGCTCTTTTATTGGAGCGTGATTCCTTGTTGGCACAGATCCGAGAGTTGCGACATATCATCAGGACTACAGATATTGATCGTGGTATGAGGGAGCTTCGAGAGGAGATCCATGTGACACGCAGGATTCTTGAGGCTAGGCTACATGGAGCTACATTACCTGGTCAAGGCCCTGATGCACTTATGGGATGGGCTAGTGAGGTTATGGAAGACTTTGAGAGGCTGGGAGGACAAGAGTTTCCTTGGAGTTAGATCCAGAGATGGAGATGCTGATCAGTGCTGTTATGGTTGTTTAGTATGTACAGTAGTGTGTAATATGTATCAGTAGACTTTTGGGTTGTATTTATAGACTAGATCTGCTGACTAGTGAGTAGGTTTGTTGTACCCTTTTTGTTTTTTCTTCCGAAGCGTCTTTACACTTGTACTACCTAAAACTTTTTATCTATATATATCAATACATTTTCCTTTCCAGCATTGTCATTTACATTACTGCACTTATTTTACTTTACTTTATTTATTATACCAGTTATACCCCTATGATACCATGTACCCTATTCCCTTAACTGTTTATATTCTGTAAAGAAGCATGCAATTTACTTAGTTCAATTGTTACAACTGTTTTCAAAAAGAGATATTTCTGTTTTACAAAACTTTTCTTTTATGTAAAGGATTTGATTTAAAAGCTGAATAAGTTGTTTGATTCTTTACAGAAAATGACTCCCAGAAGAAATACCCGCACCAACACCCAGAATGAAGAAACCAACAACAACAATAACAACCAAGATGATACTAACCAGAATGCAAACCCAGGACCCATAGACCCAGCAATAGCCTAGATTCTTCAATTCTTGGCTCAACAAACAGTTCACCTGACACAACAGCAACAAAGACAAACCAATCCCCAGGTAACTTTCAAAACTTTTCAGGTAGTAAACCCACCAGAATCCAAGGGTTCCCTAGATCCGATTGAAGCGAATGTTTGGTTAAAGGAAATAGAGAAGTCGTTTGCTTTAGTTTAGTGAAGGAAGAACAGAAGGTTGAGTTTGCAAGTTATTATTTGAAGAATGAGGCCACCTATTGGTGGGAGACTGTGAAGACATTGGAAGGTATAGATGTTATTACTTGGGAGAGGTTTAAGGAATTATTTTTAGAATAATATTTTCCCCAGTTTGTTCAGGATTAGATGGAACTGAAGTTTTTAGAGTTAAAACAAGGAAATATGTTGGTAGCTGATTATGAAAGTAAGTTTGAAGAGTTGTCAAGGTATGTGCCGTCATATGTAGATACTAACAGGAAGAAGGCTAAGAGATTGCAGCAAGGTCTGAAGCCATGGATCAGAGGGAAGGTAGCCATCTTTGAATTGGATACCTATGCAGGAGTTGTACAAAAGGCCATAATTGCAGAGACAGAGAGCGAGATGTCACAGAAGGAAAAGGAAAGTAAGAAGAGGAAGTTTGAAGGGAATGAAGGTCAGGCACAACCAGGGAAGTTTCCAAATTTTAAGAAGGGCAAGTTTCAGCCAGGAAGAAATTTTAATTTCAGAAAGCAAAATGCAGGCGACGGAGGTCAAAGCAACCGTCCAGTCAATGTGCATCAGCCGAATCAGTTGAGGCTAACTTTTCCAGATTGTCAGGTATGTGAGAAGAAACATGGAGGCGCCTGTAATAAGTTGAATGTGGTTTGTTTCAAGTGTAATCAGAAAGGGCACTATTCGAGGGAGTGCCACAATCAGCCAGCGAGAGAGCCAGCAAACAAGGATCAGCCTATCCGGAATCCAGCGGTTAAGGTTCCAGCTATTGGATTTACATGCTTTAAGTGTGGGAAGCTGGGACATATAGCCAGGGATTGCAAGACACCAGCCCCAGTCAGTAATGCATTAAGAATTATGGGATCTACCCCAGCAGTAAATGAGACTCCAAGGGCTAGAGTTTTTGATATGTCTGTGAAAGACGCTATCCAGGATATTGATGTCGTGGCAGGTACGCTTAATGTAAATTCTTTATGTGCCAAAGTGTTAATAGATTCGGGAGCAACTCGATCGTTTATTTTTCAAGATTTTGTTAGTAAGTTAAATTGTCTGGTTGAGTATTTAAATGAAATAATGACTGTGGAATTAGCAAATCAAGAACGTATATTTGTTAATCAAGTTTGTGGGAATTGTGAGATTGAGATTTCTGGTAATAAGTTTTGTGTAGATTTGATACCATTTAAGCTAGGAGAGTTTGACGTTATCTTAGGGATGGATTGGTTATTTAAGCACGATGCCCAGATAGATTGTCGAAATAAGAAGGTAATGGTAAAGACGCCAGACGAGAGGATAGTAACACTTAAGGGTCTAAAGCAAGCAAAGAAGTTCTTAACAATGATTCAAGCTAAAAAGTTACTATGGCAAGGATGCGAGCATTTTGTTGCTTATGTGATTGATAGAAGTTAGGAGCCAACAAAACTTGAAGATATTCCAGTAGTCAATGAATTTCCAGACGTGTTTCCCGATGAGTTGCCAGGACTTCCTCCAGACAGAGAAATTTAGTTTGCAATCGACTTAGCACCTGGAACGGAACCAGTATCCAAGGCTCCGTACAAAATGGCGCTCGTTGAGATGAAGGAACTAGAAAAGCAATTGCAAGAATTGTTAGAGAAAGGAGTAATCAGACCCAGTGTATCCCCGTGGGGTGCACCAGTACTATTTGTCAAGAAGAAGGATGAAAGCATGAGACTGTGCATCGACTATTGGGAGCTCAACAAGCTTATAATCAAGAACAAGTATCCGTTACCCAGAATTGATGATTTGTTTGACCAATTGAAAGGAACCAAGTACTTCTCCAAAATCGATTTGAGATCGGGATATCATCAACTAAAGATTAAGCCAGAGGATATACCAAAGACAGCTTTTAAGACAAGTTATGGACATTATGAATTCTTAGTGATGTCATTTGGATTGACCAATGCCCCGGCATCATTCATGGACCTGAGGAACAGAATTTTCAAGGAATACTTGGACAAGTTTGTTATTGTGTTTATAGATGATATTTTGATTTATTCAAAGACAGAAGAGGATCATGCAAAACATTTGAGGACAGCTTTGGAGGTTTTGAGAAAGAAAAAAATTATACGCTAAATTTTCAAAGTGTGAGTTTTGGTTACAGGAAGTTTAGTTCTTAGGACACATAGTCAGTAATGAAGGGATCAAAGTGGACCCAGCGAAGATTGAAGCAATTACAAATTGGGAAAGACCGAGAACACCAATAGAGGTAAGAAATTTCTTGGGATTAGCGGGATATTATCGCCGATTTGTTCAAAATTTCTCAAGGATTGTAACACCATTGATAAAGCTTACATAGAAGAATGAAAAGTTCATATGGAACGATAAATATGAAGAAAGTTTTCAGGAATTGAAGCGAAGATTAATTACAGCACCTGTTTTGTCACTTCCAGATGATCAAGGGAATTTTGTAATCTATAGTGATGCTTCTCATAAAGGACTCAGATGTGTTATGATGCAGCATGATAAGGTTATTGCGTATGCGTCAAGGCAATTGAAACCCCACGAGCAAAAGTATCCTACCCATGATTTGGAGCTAGCAGCCATAGTATTCGCTTTAAAGATTTGGAGATATTATCTATATGGAGAGAAATGCGAGATTTATACGGATCACAAAAGCTTGAAGTACATATTCACGCAGAAGGAGCTTAATATGAGACAGAGAGGATGGTTAGAGTTGATTAAGGATTATGACTACACGATTAACTATCATCTCGGTAAAGCAAACGTCGTGGCGGATGCTTTAAGTCAGAAAGAAAAGTTGAATGTGTTATTAGTACCCGAAGAGATATACAAGGAATTTCAGAAACTGGAATTGGAGATTAGAATTTGCAAGCCTGATGAAGCAAAAGTGTATAGTATGACTTTCCAGCCGGAGTTGTTAGAAAAGATAAGAAAGTGTCAATTAGAGATAATGGATCAGGACATTAATCATTTGGTAGGAGAGGAATTATGCACGCAAAAGGACGATCAAGGTATTCTTAGGTTTTCTTCTAAAATTTGGATTCCACCAGTAACGGAGTTAAATAATGAAATTTTACAGGAAGCTCATAATTCAAGGTATTCAATCCATCCCAGAAGTACCAAGATGTACAGAGATTTGAAGGAAAATTATTGGTGGCCAGATATGAAGAGGGAAATTGCGGAATGGATTATCAGATGTTATACATGTCAAAGAGTTAAAGTAGAGCATCAGAGACCAAGTGGATTGTTGCAACCATTGGAGATTCTAGAGTGGAAGTGGGAGCATATTGCCATGGATTTCATAGTCGGATTACCAAGGACGAAAGCCAATCATGATGCCATTTGGGTTATAGTGGACATACTTACAAAGTCAGTTCATTTTCTGCCTATAAATAAAAGATTTTCACTAGACAAGTTAGTCCATATGTACCTGAAAGAAATCGTAGTTCGTCATGGAGTCCCAGTGTCTATCATATCCGATCGAGATCCGAGATTTAATTCGAGGTTTTGGAAAAGTTTTCGAGAATGTTTGGGAACGAGACTGAATATGAGTACGGCTTACCATCCACAGACGGACGGCCAAAGCGAAAGGACAATCCAGACGATCGAAGACATGTTACATGTTGGGACGAGCATTTACCCTTGGTAGAATTTGTTTACAACAACAGTTATCATGCCAGTATTGGGATGCCACCCTATGAAGCTCTTTATGGACGCAAATGTCGATCTCCCGTGTATTGGGATGAAGTAGGAGAACGTAAAATACTTGGACCTGAATTGGTGCAACAGACGAAGGAAGTTATTGAAGTTATCCAGAAGAGATTGATAGCAGTACAAGACCGTCAAAGGAAATATGCAGATCAATCAAGAAAAGATATGGAATTTGAAGAAGGAAATCCGGTGTTACTGAAAGTATCGCCGTGGAAAGGATTGATACGATTTGGAAAGAAAGGAAAACTGAGCCCAAGATATGTCGAACCTTTTAAGATTTTAAAGCGTGTTGGCAATTACGAGTTGGCGTTACCTCCGCACATGGAGCACATTCACAATGTTTTTCACGTATCGATGCTTAAGAAGTATAATCCAGACTCTAGGCATGTAATCGAATATGAGCCGGTAGAACTTCAAGCAGATTTATCATATATAGAGAGTCCGATAGAGATTCTAGAAGAAAGAGAGAAAGTGTTAAGAAATAAAGTGGTAAAGTTAGTAAGAGTATTGTGGAGAAACCCAAAGGTTGAAGAGTCAACCTGGGAGTTAGAAAGTGATATGAGAGAAAAGTACCCTCATTTATTTTCTTAGAAAATTCTGAGGACAAAATCCTTTTAAGGGGGGAAGGAAGTAATATCTGGGACATATCGTGTAATTATTTTTGCTAATAAATAAATATTATGCATGTTCAGTATTTATTCTGTGAATTAATTGTTAAGTGGTATATGCATTTGGATGTTTAAAAATAATATCAATTGAGTATTTTAATTTTTATATGTCCAAAATAAAATATAGATAATTGTCATATCTTCCTATTTATTTTTATGTTGATTTATGATTTTATAGGAAATTTATGGATTTTATAAAATCTTTTTCCGAGTATCTATAAACTATTTTATATAATCAGGAACCAACCGACGTCACCCGTTTTTATATTTTTATAACCCGAAACTCTTCCGAGAACTCCTTCCTAACCCAATTGCAATATTTCGAGCATTTTCCATGTTTCGACTTTTTCGATCCGGCGTACGGTTTGTCCTGTGCGGGTCCCGGCGCAATATTTTCGATACATTATTCGTTTCGGTAATTCAATAAAACTCGTATTTTTGATAAACGGGATCTTTTTATTAAACTATTACAATTATCACCTCGTAATACGTGTAACCAGGCGCTGAGACCAAGACCGCAGTACAAATTGTACTGATTTGGATAATTATCCCGAAAACCGGTACCGTTTCGATCTGTTTTTATAAATAAACGTACCATTTTGTATTCGGAATGATCCAACGGGATACTAATTTTCCGTAATTATAAATAGCCTTTACCGTATTTTATTTCGTACCGAAAATCATTTGCAAACAGTAATTATAGAATTTTCCAGAGAAAAACCTTAATTTCATAAAACCTACCGAGAATCAAACCTCACTTTCAAGGTGTTACTGAAATCCATTGGTGAAGCTTGAGTACTCAAATCAAAGCTCTTGAAATATACTATCAGAATTTGTGCTTCATATCACTGCAGAATCAAAGGTTTATTTTCTGAAATTTTATTTATTTTCGAATTATTTTGATTAAAAATATGAATTTTTGTACGGATGATTGTTTGAATAATTTGATGCTTGCATGTTGTAGAGCTTGTTCTCCTGATGATTTTCATATGTCATATGACTGATTTGGAGTTCAATAACATGTTCAAAATTGAGTTTAATTTTCGAATTTTAAAATTAGGGTTTATAACCCGTATGAATGTTCTTAATTGAAGATTAGGGCTTTTTATTCTAGGGGTTATTAGCTGTTGAAATATAGTGGGTTGTGTTCCTTATGAAATTTGGAATCGATTGGTGTATAGCTCGTTAACAGAGGATTCCTGAATCGAATGGAGTTGTGTTTTTAAGTTTACGTCGAGCTCGCCAGAAACCGGCGAACTTCCCGGCCATTTTCCGGCCAACTCAGGGGTTATTTGTGTATTGAATGGTTTGGTTAAATTCCTTGTGAATTGTAGATTAATTCTGGAGCTTTTGATGATGGGAGGATTCCGGGAACGAATTCTCCAGCGAACCCCGACTATTTTCCGGCAAGGGGTGGTAAAATTGCAGTTAGGTCCTTGTATTTTTGAAGATGGTGAAGTTTAGTCCCTGTAGTTTGCAAAGTTTTCAAAAATAGGATTCCTGTTTATAAAATATTTAAAAATCATATTTCCTATTTATTTTATTTATAAAAATTCATTTTTAATTTCTGAAAATTCCAAAACTTATTATTTTAATTCCAAAAATTATTTTTAATTCAAAAATAAATCTGAATTAATTAGTTAATTAATTTTAGTTAATAATTAAATTGATTAATTGGTCAATTAATTCAAAAACTAATTGATTAATTAATTTAATTAATTATTAATTGATTTTAGTTAATTAGATTTAATTATTTAAAAATTTTGAAAAATACTTTCGAGTTTTAAAATATTATTTTAAATTGTTTTCGAGGCTCGATAATTATTAGAAAATTATTTTGAATCTAGATGTGGCCAACCGAATCCTGTTTATTGCTTTAAAATTGATCCAACGACCCGTTTTAATTCGGAAAAATGTTTTAAAAATCATATTAAATACCCAAAAGCTTGTTTATGACCCAAGACTCCTTTATAAATGATATATCATTGATTGTTTGACATGTTATGTGTTATATGTGACTTGTTGCTTGACTGACGGTCTATATGTTCGGTGTTTACTTGTTTATAGCATAACTTTCAATCCGTTAATCGGATTTAGGTAAAATGAAGGGTAAATAGAAGTGTATATCAAATAGAATCGTATGAGTTGAGTATTGATAGATGTTTATGATATTGAGCAGAAGAGGCAAGGCGTAGGAAAGGGAAACAGATAATCGAGGAGTAGGAGATTGTAATTGGAAGTTAGAGAAGTATAACAAGCTAATATCAGGCAAGTGTTTTGAACTTTCTCGAGATATATTGTAGTTGATTGATAGTCCTGTTTTATATTGCAAGTGCTATGAAGCACTGAACCCTAAACCTTGATTCCAGATGTAGATCTTTGAGCTGTAAACCTTATTCTTTCTGAACCATTGATTGTTGTATACCCGAATACGAACCATAGATATACGATACTACTCCACAAAAATATACAAACTAAATGCCAAACACTGAATCATATTGCTTACATACTCAAACCATTGTACCTTATGCTTTGAAAGACCAAATCCTTACAACCTTGAAACTTTGATTCCTTTATTATCCAATTCTTTCATTACCTAACAATCATTCTATGAAATTGCTATATTGATCCTTTGTGAAGATTGAAACAATTTCATTATTGAACATCCAATGCTGCTTATAATTTTGTTTATTGCTTTACAGTGTTTATTCTGTTATTATGATAGAATTGGATTGTTTTATTAAATTGTGGACCAGATTCGTGGTCAGACCAGATTCGTGGTCAGACCAGATTGGTGGTCAGGTTAGGCCAATGTGTGCCTAGGATCCAGTAATTAGAGCAGAGCTGTGTGCCTTGCTCGGGGTTAGTGCGTGACTGATCAGCAGCCTAACCTTGGTTTTTAAAATAAAAATATAATATCCAATTCTAAATCATTAATCATTGTTCACTTGATACCTTAACCTTTTTCACTTGTTGATCATTACTCTCAGTCTTGTCATTGTGACTTGCTGAGCTAGTTAGCTCATTTGTGCGATGTTGTTTATGTTCTTTTCCAGTTAAGAAGGAACCAGTTGGTAGCGAGGATCCCCAATCCAGTGCGAGAGCTAGGGGTCCAGGTTGAGATAGTTTAACCTGTTGTGATCTGTGGTAGTCGGTAAGTAGGGTCACTGCATATTATTATTATCTTTATTATTGTTATACGAAGGTTATAAATAAGGTGTGTATGTGGACCCAAACTTCTGACCCAGGTTTGGAGGGCGCCACAACCTATGCTAGCATGACAAGTTCTAAACCTCTATATTCATTGTCGCTTCAATAGAGATTAACACGCTATCTTATATGTTAGTTACGCACATAAGACGAATAAGTACAACTAATACTAGGATATCATACAATCACCACACACCAAGATATCAAAACAAATTAATTAATGAAATCTATAAGTAAATCCGCTAGAATCTCATGATAACGATTAGCCCATAATTGAACTCATCGTCATCATGGGTTCCAATGAAAGCATGGTATAAAACAAGGTCTTAATAAACTGAATAATAATTAAAGTACGAATAAACGATATCTAGGTTCAACAAGAACGAAAATGAGCATCCAAAGTTACAACTAATTCAAAGAATCACAAGTTGAAAATAAGATCTTCTTTTTAGGAGCTGTTTTGTGCTTCTAGGTATTCTCCTTGGTATCCCAATCTTCCCGGATGATGAAACCCCTTTTTTTTAATTATATATACGCCCATATTGGACCTGGACCCTTAAAATCGTCAAATTCCACTCAAAAAAGGCTTTTTCAGCGA
The DNA here is from genome assembly GCF_009905375.1 of Apium graveolens. Taxonomy (NCBI): domain Eukaryota; kingdom Viridiplantae; phylum Streptophyta; class Magnoliopsida; order Apiales; family Apiaceae; genus Apium; species Apium graveolens. The sequence goes on from NC_133649.1 coordinate 98,575,810, forward strand.
AATCAGCGAAGTCAGCCACGCATCAATGTGCGGCCGCTCGGCACACCAGGTGGGCACCTCCTCCAGTAGGCGGGCGCCTGAAACCTGTCTGGAAAAATTTTGATGAATCTTGTTTTGGCCATATTTAAGTTCTACTCGTCAAAATTAGGCGATTTAACTGCCCACGCGAAGCTAACGTGATTCTATATAACTTGACAATGACCTTGGCTTCCAAATCTGATCAATTTTCATCATATTTCCTTTAAAAGCTCCTTTCTTCATATAACTGATACCTGAAATGCAATAACACAAAAACACATCAAAATACCAACAACTTGAGTCCAAAACACCAATTTAAGCTTGTAATAAAACATTCCAAGTGGATATAAAATCCACTTATCACACCCCCAAACTTGAATCGATGTTTATCCTCAAGCATAAACAGACTCAAAACTACAAAACAAACCTAATGCATGAATGCAACTATGTGAATGCAACTAAATGATAATGCAATCGATCCCCTCAAAACAACCATAACCAAATGAATAAGCCAATGCCTCTAAGAATGCAATGACTTAAAACATAGTTCGAATAAATCCCACAAACCAACTCACAAACCAGAAACATGCGTGTGTGGAATGCTTAACAGATATCTCTCGATACTAGATCAATAACCATAACTTATCTATTATCGAAACAATCAAAAGTTTATAAACAGAATAGACGTTAAGCGCATAATGACTCACAACACCTCCTTTCTACTAGAGTTATACAAGGATTCACACTATTATTGAACACATAACAAAGATGCTTATTTGACCGTGCAATGAATGAGGTCCCAAAAGACTTATGCAATTATACCCATATAGCGAGCGTTAGGTTAGCGGATCCCAGACTATAAAAGCCTTAGGTCACTAGCCACAGAGTCCCCTAGAACTTAATAACTCGAGTATTAAAGAGCTCACTCTTGATCAGTTATGCATAAACACATACTTTTTTTTTCTTTTTTTTTCTCTTTTCTGAATGAGTGCGTTTCGATCCATCTCATTCAACCCTAGACTACTCATAAAAATATGAGCCAGCTACTAGCCATTTGACGCCTAGCCTTACAACAACTAGCAATGAAATCCAAGTTTTTCTCCAGACAAAAAAATCAGTATTTTTACGTTATTATGAGAATATCACAAATTCTAAATATAACCAAGTGATTAAATCTCAATAATAAACAAGTATGATCATGATGTAGATCAAAAGCAACCCTATAAGACTTTGTGAAAATATTTGTTTCTGGAATGCAAATCAATTCATTAGGACTTAAACATCCCTTTATTCGTCATCACCGCACTCAAATCAACATCAACTTATCAAATATCATAGTTCATCTTAAGGGATCATGCTAAATATGCATGCAAATGCAACTATATGAAATCACATAAAAACAAACAAATATGTCCTAAATGAACAATCATGCAAAAATTTGAATGAACTACAACTAAACATACGATATAAATCTATATGGACACACACTACTAATCCTTACATTATCACCCCAAACTTAAAATTTTCAATGTCCTCATTGAAGATAATAATAAGGATTTCAGGCATACCTAGTCGTCGGAAAGATCACCCTCCTCAGGTGGAGGATCAGGTGGCCAATCAACCTCGCCACCAGTGTCTAGGAAAATAGTGCCCAAAGCCTGTGTCAAATCTGCAGCAAAATGATGGTGAATATCGTGCATGGCCTCCATACGCCTAATTAATCGCCTGTACTGCTCATCACCAACACCAGTCCTATCAACTGTCGCATGAGAAGAACCTTCTGTAGGCACTGGAAGATCCGTTCGACTACTCCCTACATCATCAAATATATACCCCAACTCCTTATCATAGGGTGCACCTAAGAATGAATAATTCAAGTGATCTGGCAGTCCGTTGAGCTCAAGTGTGGGAGCTTCTTAATAGATGGTTCAAAACGCTCCTGAAATTTTTTTAACTCTGCTAACCCAAGAGAATCGAATGGCATATCCAACTTCCTCTTCCACGGTGGTGCATTCAGAACCTGCAATTGCTCTACTTTAAAGCACTCCTATTTAGCTGTGGGTAACTTTATTTCCTTGAACACATCAAAAGTGACCTTTTGATCGTGAACCTTCATCGAAAGCTCTCCTTTTTACACATTGATCATAGTTTGGCCTGTAGCCAAGAATGGCCTTCCCAAGATAATGGGAATCTTCTTATCTTCCTCGAAATCAAGAATTACAAAGTCAGCAGGGAAGATGAGTTTATCCACCTTGACCAAGACATCTGTTAGGCACAAAACACGCGCTAATAATTCACGCAAGTATACGTGTTCGCAAGTAATATAGAATAATTTATAGTTCGTTCCCACAGAGACTCGGACTAATTATATTTAATTAACACTCACCCACCAATGTAAAATTACTTCTCAATGTCAAGATAATAACTCTTTAGATTGATTAACTAATTATTAACTACAATTAACTACGAGATAGAAACACTTAATTAACACTTGAATTAACAATATTAAACACACATGAGATCATAACTTCATTACTACTTCCTTCAATAGTTATTTTTATTACCCTTAGCATGTAACGGTGATGATATTAATCGAATAACATGAAACTGATAAAAGCCAACTTTTGTTGTACTAATACCATTCTACCAAACATCCACAATTAAGATAGAAGTTGAATAGGCATCAATTATGTTGAGACCCTATATATTTACAGAATTTGACAACATAATGATTTAAGCACAAGTTATTCTTTATGATTACACAGGGTAAGTAAAATGGTTAGAGTTACCCACTATCATGCATACACATACATGAACCTATGCTAGCATGGCAAGTTCTAAATCTCAAGATCCACCATCGCTTCACAAGAGATTAACAGACTATCTTATATGTTCGCGACACACATAAGACGAACAAGCACAACCTATGCTAGATATCATACAATCATCACACACTAAGGTATTAAACAACTAACTAAAGAAATCCATAATAAATCTGCTATGACCCCATGATCACGATTAGCCCATGATAGAACTCATCGTTACCATGGGTTCATATGAAAACATGATAATAACACACAATATAAACTCATAAAAATACTTATTAAATCCAGAGTACGTCATTAGAGTAATAAGGTTCAAAGTAAAGAAAACTAGCATCCACTGATACAACGAATAAAATAATCATAAGAAAACGTATGCTTCCTCTTCTTCGTTATGATGTGCTAAACGGTCTTCTTCCTTCTCTCATTGCTCCTTGCTTAATACCACACTTTGAAACGTCTCTGAAAACTACTTATATAGAAGCCCACAAGAACCAGTCGTCTCAGAAGTCCATCAGAATAAGGATTGTAATAATCAGTATTAAAATTTTCATCCCCGGGCGGCCGCCCCAGATTCCTGAGCGGGCGCCCCAGCTCCTGGGCGGCCGCCCCAGCATCCTGAGCGGGCGCCCAACACCTTCTGAAAAATATAAAATCCTGCTCCTGATTTTGCTGAATTCTGCTCCTAACTTCTCACAACCAATGCCAAGAACTTCTCTAGGCTTATTTTGATGAATTCTTCCTACATACGCAAGTTATACCCTGAAATACAAAAACACTAGAAAAGCGCATCAAATACACAAAATACTTGACTTTAAGACATCAATTCAAGCCATTATAAGACGTTCTAAGTGGTATAAAATGCCACTTATCACACCCCCAAACTTAAATCGATGCTTGTCCTCAAGCGTCACAGACTCAAAAATAAAACAAAAACATGCATGAATGCAAACTACATGAAATGCAGCGATTGTGGCGCCCTCCAAACCCGGGTCAGAAGTTTGGGGTCCACACAAACACTTTAATTATAACCTGCTTATAACAATAATAAAGATAATAATAATAATATATGCAATGACCCTACTTACCAATCACCACGGACCGCAACAGGTTAAAGTATGCACACAAGCCAAACACACTAATATATTACAAACCGTTCAATACCCAACTATTTCAAATTCAAACTGAGTATTAAACATTATTACAAACTTTTACAAACTTAAATTATTCCAAAAGAAGCCTACTAGCTCAGCTTTCTCAACCTGAACCCCTAGCTCTCGCGCTGGACTGGGGATCCTCTTTACCAACTGGTTCCTTTTTAACTGGAAAGAATATAAACAACATCGCACAAATGAGCTAACTAGCTCAGCAAGTCACAATGACAAAACTGAGAATAATGATCATCAGGTGAATATGTTTATGATATCAAGTAAACAATGGATTATGATTTAGAATTGGATATTATACTTTTAATTTAAAAACTAAGGTTAGGCTGCTGATCAGTCACGCACTAACCTCGAGCAAGGCACACAACATTGCTCTAACTACTGGATCCAAGGCATACATTGGCCTAACTTGACCATTATATGGTCTGACCACGAATTTGGTCCACAATTTTATAAAAACAATCCAATTCTAATATAATAACAGAATATGCAATAATAAACAATAACTGAAATCATTAACAACAATAATGTTTAACAATGAAAGGGTTTAAATCCTTGTAAGGATCAACAAGGTACTTTTAAAGCTTGAATGCTGGGTAATAAAAGAATTGGATAACAAAGGAAACAACGTTTCAGGGTTTCAAGGATTTGGTCTTTCAAAGCATAAGATATCATGGATTGAGTATATAATAATTCAGTTCAGTGTCTGGTATTTAGTTTGTATGTATTTGTGGAGTAGTATCGTAGATTTGTGGTTCTTGTTTGGGTATACAATAATCAATGGATTAGAAAGAATATGGTTCATAGCTCAAGAACAATAACTGAAATCAGGATTTAGGTTTCCGTGCTTCAAAGCAGTTGCAATGTCAACAAGACTATCAAGAATTACAATATCTCGAGAAAGTTCAGAAGACTTGCCTGATATTAGCTTACTATCCTGCACTTGCTTTCAATCACAATCGTCTTACTCCTCAACTACCTGTTTCCCTTTCCTACGCCTTGCCTCTTCTGCTCACATATCATAAGCATCTATCAATAATTTACTCACGGAATTCTATTCAACACATACTTCTATCTACCCTTCATTTTACCCAAATCCGATTAACGGATTGAAAGTTATGCGATAATCAAGTAAACACCGAATATATAGACCGATAGTCAATTAACAAGTCACATGTAGCACATAATACATCACGTAATCAATGATATATTATTTATAAAGAAATCCCGGGTCATAAATAGGCTTTCTGGTATTTAAAATGATTTTTAAAACATTTTTCAGAATTAAAACGGGTCGTTGGATCAATTTCGAGTTAATAAACAGGGTTCGGTTGGCCCATTCTGGCTCCGAAATAATTTTTAGAATAATTATCGAGCCTTGGAAATAATTTAGAATAATATTTTAAAACTCGAAACTATTTTTCAGAATTTTTAAATCATTTTTAAATAATTAAATCTAATTAAATAATTAATTAAAATCAATTAATAATTAATTAAATCAATTAATCAATTAGAAATTAACTGAAATTAATTAACTAATTAATTTAGATTTATTTGTGAATTAAAAATAATTTTCAGAATTAAAATAATAATTTTTAGAATTTTCAGAAATTAAAAACGAATTTTTATAATAAAAATAAATAAGAAATATGATTTTTAAACATTTTATAAACAGGAATCCTAAATTTGCAAAGTCTAGTAACTACAGGGACCAAACTGCATCGTTTTCAAAAGTTGGGGTACCAAACTGTAATTTTCCAGCTCTTCGCCGGAAAATAGTCGGGTTCGCCGGAGAACACGTTCCCGGCGTCCTCACCCCACCAACACCTCCAGATCACATCTACACAACATCAGGAACACAACCATGCAATCAATTCATCCTAACAATCCCTGAGTTGGCCGGAATTTGGCCGTGAAGTTTTTCAGTTTCTGGCGAACATCGGAAAACTTCAAAACACAACTCCCTTCTCTACAGACCTCGTTGGTTCATGAAACTTATACGACTAGATTGCAAATTTCACAGAGAACACAACCCACTATAACACATCATCAATCTATCACAGAATAAGAAACCCCCAAATTTCAATTAAGAACATTCATACGGGTTATAAACCCTAATTTTGAAATTCGAAAATCAAACTCAAATTTGAACATGTTATTGAACTCCAAATCAGACGTATGACATATGAAAATTATCAGGAAAACAAGCTCTACAACATGCAATCATCAAATCATACAAACAATCATCCGAACAAAAATTCATATTTTTAATAAAATAAATTTGAAAATAAATAAATTTTTAGAAAAATAACCTTGATTTCTGCAGTGAAACAAAGCTCAGAATCTGATAGAACACTTCAAATCCTTCATTTTGGTTACTCAAGCTTTGAAAACAGAGATCGGTAACGCCTTCGTTTTGCTGTTTGATTCTTAGAACAGTTTTAAGAAATTAGGGCTTTTCTCTGAAAATTATATAATTAACTATCTGCAAATGATTTTGATACGAAATAAAATACGGTAAAAGGCTATTTATAATTATGGAAAATTTGTATCCCGTTGGATCATTCCGGATATAAAACGGTACGTTTATTTGTAAAAACTGATCCAAACGGTATCGGTTTTCGGGATAATTATCCAAATCAGTACAATTTGTACTGCGGTCTTGGTCTCAGCGCCTGGTTACACATATTACGAAGTGATAATTGGGATAGTTTAATAAAAAGCTCCCGTTTATCGAAAATACGGGTTTTATTGATTTACCGAAACGAATATTGTATCGAAAATGTTACGCCGGGACCCGCGCAGGACAAACCGTAAGCCGGATCGAAAAAGTCGAAACATGGAAAATGCTCGGAATATTACAATTAGGTTAGGAAGGAGTTCTCGGAAGAGTTTCGGGTTCCAAAAACGTAACAACGGTTGACGTCGGTTGGTTCCCGTTTTTATAAAATAGATTTTAATTACCCGGAAAAAGATTTTAGAAATTTCATATGATTCTTATAAATCCATAAATCAACATAAAAATAATTAGGAAGATATTTTATTTTGGACATATAAAAATTAAAATACTCAATTAATATTATTTTTGAATATTCAAGTACAGATAACACTTAACAATTAACTCACAGAATAGATACTGGGCACACATAATAATATCAAAAATAATTACACGATATATCCCGGATATTACATCCTTCCCCCCTTAAAAGGATTCTGTCCTCAGAATCTCCGAAGAAAACAAATGAGGGTATTTTTCTCTCATATCATTTTCTAACTCCCAGGTTGACTCTTCAACCTTTGGGTTTCTCCACAATACTCTTACTAACTTTACCACTTTATTTCTCAATACTTTCTCTCTTGCCTCTAGAATCTTTATCGGACTCTCTACATATGATAAATCTGCCTGAAGCTCTATTGGCTCATATTCTATTACATGCTTGGAGTCTGGATTATATTTCTTGAGCATCGATACATGAAAAACATTGTGAATGTGCTCCATGTGCGGAGGTAACGCCAATTCGTAAGCTACTTTGCCAACGCGCTTTAGGATCTCAAAAAGTCCGACATATCTTGGGCTTAGCTTCCCTTTCTTTCCAAACCTCGTTAGTCCTTTCCATGGTGATACTTTCAGTAATACCAAGCTTCCTTCTTCAAATTCCATGTCTTTCCTTGATTGGTCTGCATATTTCCTCTGATGATTTTGAGCGGCTATTAATCTTTTCTGGATAAGTTCAACAACTTCCTTTGTCTGCTGTACCAGTTCAGGTCCAAGTATCTTGCGTTCTCCTACTTTGTCCCAATATATGGGAGATCTACATTTGCGTCCATAAAGGGCTTCATAGGGTGGCATTCCAATGCTGGCATGATAACTGTTGTTGTAAGCAAACTCTACCAGAGGTAAATGTTCGTCCCAACTTCCTTTGAAATCAATAGCACAAACACGTAACATATCCTCGATTGTCTGGATCGTTCTTTCACTTTGGCCATCCGTTTGGGGGTGATAAGCTGTACTCATATTCAGTCTTGTTCCCAAACATTCTTGGAAACTCTTCCAGAATCTTGAATTAAACCTTGGATCTCGATCAGATACGATAGACACTAGAACTCCATGACGAACTACAATTTCTTTTAGGGACATATGGACCAACTTGTCGAGCGAAAATCTTTCATTTATAGGCAGAAAATGAGCTGACTTTGTAAGTCTATCCACTATAACCCAAATGGCATCATGATTAGCCCTTGTCCTTGATAATCCAACTATGAAATCCATGGTAATATGTTCCCACTTCCATTCTGGAATCTCCAATGGCTGTAGCAATCCGCTTGGTTTTTGATGCTCTGCTTTAACTCTCTGACAGGTATAACATTTGGTAACCCATTCCATAATTTCCCTCTTCATATTTGGCCACCAATAATTCTTCTTTAAATCTCTGTACATTTTGGTATTCCCTGGATGGATGGAATATCTTGAACTATGTGCTTCTTGTAAAATTTCATTCTTTAACTCCGTCACTGGTGGAATCCAGATTCTAGATGAAAATCTCAAAATGCCTTGATCATCCTTCTGCGTGCATAATTCTTCACCTACCAAACGATTTATATCTTGATCCATTACATCTTTCTGACATTTCTTTATTTTCTCCAACAATTCCGGCTGGAAAGTCATACTGTACACTTTCGCTTCCTCAGGTTCACAAACTCTAATTTCCAATTACAATTTCTGAAATTCCTTATATATATCCTCAGGTACTGATAACTCATTTAACTTTTCCTTCCGACTTAACGCGTCTGCCACCACGTTCGCCTTACCGGGATGATAATTAATCGAGCAATCATAATCCTTGATTAATTCTAACCATCTCCTTTGCCTCATATTAAGTTCCTTCTGGGTAAATATATATTTCAAACTTTTGTGATCCGTGAAAATCTCACACTTTTCTCCATACAAATAATGTCTCCAAATCTTTAAAACAAAAACTATAGCTGCTAGCTCCAAGTCATGAGTAGGATACTTTTGTTCGTGTGGTTTCAATTGTCTTGACGCATACGCATCACCTTTTCGTGCTGTATTAAAACACATCCTAATCCTTTATGAGAAGCATCACTATAAATTACGAAATTCCCTTGATCGTTTGGAAGTGACAAAACAGGTGCTGTGATTAATCTCCGCTTCAACTCCTGGAAACTTTCTTCGCACTTGTCGTTCCATATAAACTTTTCATTCTTTCGTATAAGCTTTGTTAATGGTGTGGCAATCCTTGAGAAATTCTGAACGAATCGTCGATAATATCCTGCCAATCCCAAGAAACTTCTTACCTCAGTGGGTGTTCTCGGTCTCTCCCAATTCATAATTGCTTCGATCTTTGCCAGGTCCACTTTGATCCCTTCGTTACTGACTATGTGTCCTAAGAACTGAACTTCTCGTAGCCAAAACTCACACTTCGAGAATTTAGCATATAACTTCTTTTTCCTTAAAATCTCCAAAGCCGTTCTCACATGTTCCGCATGATCCTCTTCCGTCTTTGAATAGATTAAAATATCGTCTATAAACACAATAACAAACTTATCCAAATACTCTTTGAAAATTCTATTCATCAGGTCCATAAACGCTGCTGGGGCGTTGGTCAATCCAAAAGACATCACTAAAAACTCGTAATGTCCATACCTTGTTCTGAAAGCTGTCTTTGGTATATCTTCTGGTTTGATCTTCAGTTGATGATATCCTGATCTTAAATCGATCTTGGAGAAATACTTGGCTCCCTTCAATTGGTCAAACAAATCATCAATTCTGGGTAACGGATACTTATTCTTGATTGTCAACTTGTTGAGCTCCCTATAGTCGATGCACAGTCTCATGCTTCCATCTTTCTTCTTGACAAATAATACCGGTGCACCCCACGGGGATACGCTGGGTCTGATTACTCCTTTCTCTAACAGCTCTTGTAATTGCTTTGCTAACTCTTTCATCTCAACGGGCGCCATTCTATACGGGGCCTTGGATACTGGTTCTGCTCCAGGTGCTAAGTCGATTGCAAATTCAATTTCTCTATCTGGAGGAAGTCCTGGCAATTCGTCGGGAAATATGTCTGGAAATTCATTCACTACTGGGATATCTTCAAGTTTCGCTGGCTCCTGACTTTTGTCAATCACGTATGCTACGAAATGCTCGCATCCTTGCCGTAGTAACTTCTTGGCTTGAATCATCGTTAAGAACTTCTTTATCTGCTTCTGTCCCTGGAACGTTACTATTCTTTCGTGTGGCGTTTTCACCATTACTTTCTTATTTCGACAATCTATCTGAGCATCATGCTTAGATAACCAATCCATCCCTAATATAACATCAAATTCTCCTAACTTAAATGGTATCAAATCTACACAAAACTTACTACCAAAAATCTCAACCTCACAATTCTCACAAACTTGATTCACAGCTACACGTTCTTGATTTGCTAACTCCACAGTCATTATTTCATTTAAGCACTCAACTGGATAATTTAATTTACTAACAAAATCTTGTGAAACAAACGATCGAGTTGCTCCCGAATCTATTAACACTTTGACACATAAAGAGTTCACATTAAGCGTACCTGCCACGACATCCGTATCCTGGATCGCATCCTTCACCGACATGTCAAAAACTCTAGCCCTCGGAGTCTCATTCACTGTTGGGGTAGATCCCATAATACTCAATGCATTACTGACTGGGGCTGGTGTCTTGCAATCCCTGGCCATATGTCCTGGCTTCCCACATTTAAAGCATGTAAATCCAATGACTGGAACCTTCACTGCTGGATTCCGGATAGGCTTATCCTTATTTGCTGGCTGATTTTGGCACTCCCTTGAATAGTGCCCTTTCTGGTTGCATTTAAAACATACCACATTCAACTTGTTACAAACTCCTCCATGCTTCTTTCCACAAACTTGACAATCTGGAAAAGTTAATCTCAACTGATTCGGCTGATTCACATTAGCTAGACGATTGCCCTGGCCTCCGTCTCCTGCATTTTGTCTCCTGAAATTAAAATTTATCCCTGGATGAAACTTGCCCTTCTTAAAATTTGGAAACTTCCCTGTTTGTGACTGACCCTCACTTCCCTCAACTTTCCTTTTCTTGCTTTCCTTATCTTTCTGGAACATCTCACTCTCTGTCTCTGCGATCATAGCCTTCTGTACAACCCCGGCATAGGTATCCAATTCAAAAATAGCTACCTTCCCCCTGATCCATGGCTTCAAGCCTTGCTGGAATCTCTTAGCTTTCTTTCTATCAGTATCAACATACGACGGCACATACCTTGACAATTCCTCAAACTTCCCTTCATAATCTGTTACCGACATATTCCCTTGCTTTAACTCTAAAAACTTCAGCTCCATTTGATCCTGAACAAACTGAGGAAAATACTTTTCTAAAAACAATTCCTTGAACCTTTCCCAATTAATAACATCTGTGCCTTCCAATGTCTTCACCATTTCCCACCAATAGGTGGCCTCATTCTTCAGATAGTAACTTGCAAACTCAACCTTCTGTTTCTCTTTCACTTTCACTAAGGCAAATGCCTTTTCTATTTCCTTTAACCAAACATTTGCTTCAATTGGCTCTAAGGAACCCTTGAATTCTGGTGGGTTTATTGCCTGAAAAGTTTTGAAAGTTACCTGGGGATTGGTCTGTCTTTGTTGTTGTTGTGCCAGGTGAACTGTTTGTTGGGCCAAGATTTGAAGAATCTGGGCTATTGCTGGGTCCATGGGTCCTGGGTTCACATTCTGGGTTGTATCATCTTGGTTATTATTATTGTTGGTTTCATCATTCTGGGTGTTGGTGCGGGTATTTCTTCTAGGAGGCATTCTCTGTAAAGAATCAATCAACTTATTTAGCTTTTGAATCAAATTTTTTTATAAAAGAAAGGTTTTGTAAAACAGGAATATCTCTTTTTGAAAACAGTTGTGACTAAATAAATTGCATGCTTCTTTACAGAATATAAACAGTTATGGAAAACAGGGCACATGGTATCACAGGGTATAACTGGTGCAATAAATAAGGTAAGGTAAAACAGGTGCAATAAAATAAATGACAGTGTTGGAAAGGAAAAAGGTACTGATATATATAGATCAAAAGTTTTAGGGTAGTACAAGCGTAAAGACGCTTCGAAAGTCAAAACAAAAAGGGTACAACAACCTACTCACTAGTCAGCATCGCTAGTCTATAAATACAACTCAAAAGTCTTCTGATACACACTACACACTACTGTCCATACTACATAACCATACAACACTGCTCAGTATCTCCATCTCTGAATCTCTAACTCAGCTCCAAGGAAACTCTGGTCCTGCCAGCCTCTCAAAGTCCTCCATCACCTCAGTAGCCCAGCCCATCAGTGCATCAGGGCCTCTGCCAGGTAGTGTAGCTCCATGTAGCCTAGCCTCAAGAACCCTCCGTGTCACATGAATCTCCTCTCGAAGCTCCCTCACACCACGATCAACATCTGTAGTCCTGATGATATGTTGTAACTCTCTGATCTGAGCCAACAAGGAATCACGCTCCAATAGAAGAGCCTCATACCGGTAATAAGGAACTGGGGGCAATGTAGACTGGAATGGGGCACTCGCTACTGAATGCCCAGTGGAATCTGAATCAGCTGGTGGGGGTCCTCTGACAGGTGGCCTCATGCCTGGAGGTGGAATAGCCTGCAATGGTATGGGCTGCAACACCGGTGGAGGTAGAATAGCCAATGCTGGTGGAATCACAGGACGTGGATCCGATGCTGGTGCTCCAACTGAAGGCTCTGAGTGATCAGCTGATACCGGAATAAAAGAGTCGACCATCTCTGCTATCTGAAATCATATCGTAATATAAGAATCGTGTACCACGACGCAAACTATACTAATACCGGTTATACCATAACACTCAACCTCTCGACGTTCTATCATCCTATACCTTACTTCTAATCCTAACCCTCTACCCATTCCCGTTAACCTAGGTTTGTGTCAGTGACTTATAACCTGTAGCTCTGATACCAAACCTGTGGCGCCCTCCAAACCCGAGTCAGAAGTTTGGGGTCCACACAAACACCTTAATTATAACCTGCTTATAACAATAATAAAGATAATAATAATAATATATGCAATGATCCTACTTACCAATCACCACGGACCGCAACAGGTTAAAGTATGCACACAAGCCAAACACACTAATATATTACAAACCGTTCAAATCCCAACTATTTCGAATTCAAACTGAGTATTAAACATTATTACAAACTTTTACAAACTTAAATTATTCCAAAAGAAGCCTACTAGCTCAGCTTTCTCAACCTGAACCCCTAGCTCTCGCGCTGGACTGGGGATCCTCTTTACCAACTGGTTCCTTTTTAACTGGAAAGAATATAAACAACATCGCACAAATGAGCTAACTAGCTCAGCAAGTCACAATGACAAAACTGAGAATAATGATCATCAGGTGAATATGTTTATGATATCAAGTGAACAATGGATTATGTTTTAGAATTGGATATTATACTTTTAATTTAAAAACCAAGGTTAGGCTGCTGATCAGTCACGCACTAACCTCGAGCAAGGCACACAGCATTGCTCTAACTACTGGATCCAAGGCACACATTGGCCTAACTTGACCATTATATGGTCTGACCATGAATCTGGTCCACAATTTTATAAAAACAATCCAATTCTAACATAATAACAGAATATGCAATAATAAACAATAACCGAAATCATTAACAACAATAAATGTTTAACAATGAAAGGGTTTAAATCCTTGTAAGGATCAACAAGGTACTTTTAAAGCTTGAATGCTGGGTAATGAAAGAATTGGATAACAAAGGAAATAACGTTTCAGGGTTTCAAGGATTTGGTCTTTCAAAGCATAAGATATCATGGATTGAGTGTATAATAATTCAGTTCAATGTCTGGTATTTAGTTTGTATGTATTTGTGGAGTAGTATCGTAGATTTGTGGTTCTTGTTTGGGTATACAATAATCAATGGATTAGAAAGAATATGGTTCATAGCTCAAGAACAATAACTGAAATCAGGATTTAGGTTTCCGTGCTTCAAAGCAGTTGCAATGTCAACAAGACTATCAAGAATTACAATATCTCGAGAAAGTTCAGAACACTTGCCTGATATTAGCTTACTATCCTGCACTTGCTTTCAATCACAATCGTCTTACTCCTCAACTACCTGTTTCTCTTTCCTACGCTTTGCCTCTTCTGCTCACATATCATAAGCATCTATCAATAATTTACTCACGGAATTCTATTCAACACATACTTCTATCTACCCTTCATTTTACCCAAATCCGATTAACGGATTGAAAGTTATGCGATAATCAAGTAAACACCGAATATATAGACCGATAGTCAATTAACAAGTCACATGTAGCACATAATACATCACGTAATCAATGATATATTATTTATAAAGAAAATCTCGGGTCATAAATAGGCTTTCTGGTATTTAAAATGATTTTTAAAACATTTTTCGGAATTAAAACGGGTCGTTGGATCAATTTCGGGTTAATAAACAGGGTTCGGTTGGCCCATTCTGGCTCCGAAATAATTTTTAGAATAATTATCGAGCCTTGGAAATAATTTAGAATAATATTTTAAAGCTCGAAACTATTTTTCAGAATTTTTAAATCATTTTTAAATAATTAAATCTAATTAAATAATTAATTAAAATCAATTAATAATTAATTAAATCAATTAATCAATTAATTTTCGAATTAATTGACCAATTAATCAATTAGAAATTAACTGAAATTAATTAACTAATTAATTTAGATTTATTTCTGAATTAAAAATAATTTTCAGAATTAAAATAATAATTTTTAGAATTTTCAGAAATTAAAAACGAATTTTTATAATAAAAATAAATAAGAAATATGATTTTTAAACATTTTATAAACAGTAATCCTAAATTTGCAAAGTCTGGAAACTACAGGGACCAAACTGCATCATTTTCAAAAGTTGGGGTACCAAACTGTAATTTTCCAGCTCTTCGCCGGAAAACAGTCGGGTTCGCCGGAGAACACGTTCCCGGCGTCCTCACCCCACCAACACCTCCAGATCACATCTACACAACATCAGGAACACAACCATGCAATCAATTCATCCTAACAATCCCTGAGTTGGCCGGAATTTGGCCGTGAAGTTTTCTAGTTTCGGGCAACATCGGAAAACTTCAAAACACAACTCCCTTCTCTACAGACCTCGTTGGTTCATGAAACTTATACGACTAGATTGCAAATTTCACAGAGAACACAACCCACTATAACACATTATCAATCTATCACAGAATAAGAAACCCCCAAATTTCAATTAAGAACATTCATACGGGTTATAAACCCTAATTTTGAAATTCCAAAATCAAACTCAAATTTGAACATGTTATTGAACTCCAAATCAGACGTATGACATATGAAAATCATCAGGGAAACAAGCTCTACAACATACAATCATCAAATCATACAAACAATCATCCGAACAAAAATTCATATTTTTAATAAAATAAATTCGAAAATAAATAAATTTTTAGAAAAATAACCTTGATTTCTGCAGTGAAACAAAGCTCAGAATCTGATAGAACACTTCAAATCCTTCGTTTTGGTTACTCAAGCTTTGAAAACAGAGATCGGTAACGCCTTCGTTTTGTTGTTTGATTCTTAGAATAGTTTTAAGAAATTAGGGCTTTTCTCTGAAAATTATATAATTAACTATCTGCAAATGATTTTGATATGAAATAAAATACGGTAAAAGGCTATATATAATTATGGAAAATTTGTATCCCGTTGGATCATTCCGGATATAAAACGGTACGTTTATTTGTAAAAACTGATCCAAACGGTATCGGTTTTCGAGATAATTATCCAAATCAGTACAATTTGTACTGCGGTCTTGGTCTCAGCGCCTGGTTACACATATTACGAAGTGATAATTGGGATAGTTTAATAAAAAGCTCCCGTTTATCGAAAATACGGGTTTTATTGATTTACCGAAATGAATATTGTATCGAAAATGTTGCGCCGGGACCCGCGCAGGACAAACCGTAAGCCGGATCGAAAAAGTCGAAACATGGAAAATGCTCAGAATATTACAATTAGGTTAGGGAGGAGTTCTCGGAAGAGTTTCGGGTTCCAAAAACGTAACAACGGTTGACGTCGGTTGGTTCCCGTTTTTATAAAATAGATTTTAATTACCCGGAAAAAGATTTTAGAAATTTCATAAAAATAATTAGGAAGATATGACAATTATCTATATTTTATTTTGGACATATAAAAATTAAAATACTCAATTAATATTATTTTTGAATATTCAAGTACAGATAACACTTAATAATTAACTCACAGAATAGATACTGGGCACACATAATAATATCAAAAATAATTACACGATATATCCCGGATATTACAGCGATCCCCCTCACAATGACTAAACCAACCAACTCATGACATCTCAACAATTGCAATTAGGCGAATAAAGATCAATCAAATCATGCAAACTAACATACAACCAGAAACGTGGTGTGTGCGGATGCTTAACATATATGCTTCAAAACTTGATCAATTATCATAACTCGATTATCCTCAAGGAAATCACATGATTATACGAAGAATAAATTCTAGACATAAAATGACTTATAACACTTCAAGATCACTGGAGCTTATTACGGAATCATGCTTTTATTCAACACAACAATAAATGCTTATGTGACCGTGCAATGAGTGAGGTCCATAAAAGACTTATGCAATGGCATCCATTTAGCGAGCGTTAGGTTAGCGGATCCCAGACTAATAAAAGCCTTAGGTCACTAGGCACAAAGTCCCCTAAGAACTTAATAACTCGAATACCAAAGAGCCCACTCGTGATCAATTATGCATTGAACTTTATATTGTTTGTTTTCTTCTTTTTTTTTCTTTTTTTTCTCTTTTTTTCCAAATTTCTGAGCAAGTGCGTTTCGCTCCATCTTGCTCAACCCTAGACTACTCACATAAAAATACGAGCCGGCTACTAGCCAATTGAAACCTAGCCACAATTAGCAATGAATTCCAATTTTTACTCCAATTTTTTCCTTTTCATGCCTTTTATCATTAAGAGACTATCATAAATTCTAAGCATAATCAATAGATTAACCTCAAAAACCATCAACCATGACAACAATCTAGTCCTTAAGCATACTCTAAGACTTAGTGAAATTACATGTGTTTCTAGCATGCAAGTCAACCTGCAAGATTCAACATCACTCTAATGCTATCACTACACTTGCATCAATATCACAAATCAATCGGTAAAGCAACGCAAAAGGGATCATGATATATGCATGAGCTAGATGACATGATAAATAAAGCTATAAAAATAAAATAAAAAAACTATATATGGCAAAAATATATAACTATATGAACTAAACTATCGTGAATATGCAACTACATGACACACACACACACACACAAATATATTCCTTCACTACCACCCCCAAACTTAAAATCTTCACTGTCCCCAGTGAAGGTAGTAGAAAGGAACACAGGGTATACCTACTCGGAGAAATCATCATCATCACCCTCAGAGGGTGGAGTTTCAGGAGGCGGATAAGCAGAGTCCTCACCAAAAACGGGCCACTAGATGTCAACTCCAAGGCCTCTAAAAGCAGTCCCAAGTGCAAGTGTGAGGTCTTGAGCAAACCTACTCTACGACTCATACATCACATCCATCCTCCTGGATAGCCTCCTATATTGGGCATCAGCCATCCCAGCACCTTCCTGGGCTCTAGAAGAGCCTGCCTCATCACGAACTTGACTGGGCTTAGCCATGGTAGCACTAGCTGCCGGACGTCCTCCTGGAAGAAAATATCCCAAACCATGCTCCTCGGGCTCTCCACCCGTCCACTCCTGCATCGTATTTAGAGTCGCTGAGTCATTAGGAGCGGCCGGCATCTGCAGCTGCTCATAAGAAGGCCAATGAACTCCAACTGCTCTGCACAGCTTCGTGATAGTAAATACATAAGGGATGTTGCTTTGTGTCCTCCCCCTCAAAAACATCAAAATCCCTTGGTAGATGAACATACCAAGATCCACATATTTGTAACACCCCCAAATCCGGGGTCGGGGATCCGGGTTATCACGAGATCCATTTCCCTTAATAACACCCAATCTTAATACACAATCCACTACTCTGTACTGTGACCCCACAATAAACACACACACCACAAGTTATAGTCTCAGAGATGAATATCCACAAATAATCACAAGTCGTTTTATTCCACAATTATATGTCAATACACCCCAAAAAGGTTTCTGAATAAATTTACATTTCTTTGCCATTATTACAATTCATAATATACATAAGTCTGGTATATTATTAGTTGAAAACTTAGCCTATTGGTAATTTCTACCTCAGCTACAGCGGCCTCAACGCTTCCAGAAAGCTGCGGAACGTTTCCTATCCGCTTGCGAATTGGGAGCTTGGTCCTGTTCATCTTATCTATCTGATGTTGTGTGAAGAAAGAAGAAAGCAAGGGTGAGCAGCAAGCCCACCAAAATAATATGTATAATGATTAACAATATATGAGCCTACTCATAATACTCATGAAAGACTTGGTCAAAAGAAATGAACCAAGTTGATATCTTAATGCGATGAAGTCGCAAAATATTCAGTATATATATATACATATATACTTTTCAAAATATTGGAAGTCCTCTTCCATGCATAATATACATAAAGTCCCAGTGTATAACTGTATAAAAAAAATATCGTTGCAAGGTGATCTCATATATCTAACCTTGTCTCAACATTTTTCTGAAAATCTTTGTCATTCATAAGACAATTATTAACTAGATATAAGTTTAAAAGATGAAGTTACCAAATACTTCACTACACTTATATCATTTATAAAGCTACTTGAACTACCATTGTTCAAAGTATAATGAGCTTTCAACAGTTCATCACATAGATGAGACTACAAGACAAGATTTGAATAGATTAAATCTTTAAAATATTATTAAAGGAAATGAAGTTATGAGATACTTCATTAAGTTCTGATATATATATATATATCCACATATACATCTTCCTTTATACATTTCCTGAAAACCTCTACCATGTAAAGTATGAACAGAATTGCAATATCCAATAAATTTGGAAAGGAAAAGAATTTTGGCATAAACCGGATATCTTGCTGATCAGGCAAAGATACCCATAAGTAACCTTTTCTACTAGTAGATGGACGAATTCCCCACTGGTCATCACCCTGGTCGTATTAGGACCTTATGCTGGACTGCCACTCAGCCACTTATGCATTTGATGGACTCCCACTGAGCCACTTACACTATCATGGACGCCCACTGAGCCCATGTTGCTTATGCCGACTCAATAGATGGACTTACTTCCCGAACGTTGGGTAAGTAATCAATTCATTTACCAAAACTGCAACCGTATTGCGAATATAAAATACACCACAGAGCCGGATCCCTCAGGTTTTGAGCGAGTATTTAAATCTCCTTAAAAAGGAAGATCTTAAATATAAAAATGAGTTTTGGGATCCGCTCCAACTTTTAAAAATCATTTTGAAGACTCGAAAACACTTTAAAGAGTGTTTGGAGTAAAGCTGATTTAATGAAGTAAATCAGTCCCCAGAATATTTAGAAAATGTCTGAATATTATTATTTAAATAATATTCCCATAAAGAATAATCTTTATAAAAATAATTGAAGTAGAAGTATTAAAACTTATACTTGAAACGAGTATTAAATAACCAAAGATATACTTATATGAAAGTACTATCTTTATTTGAATAATCGAAAATAAGTTTGATTATTGACACCTTATTCTTTAATAAAATAAAGAATATATCTCAGCAAATAATCGGAGTCATAGATCCTCAAATTAATATTCAAATAATATTCATTAAATAATATAAACTGAGTCATAAGCCCTCGAATGAATATTCAAATAATATTCAATAAATAATATAAAAGAGTCATAAGCCCTCGAATTAATATTCAAAATAATATTCATTTAATATAAAGGAGTCATAAGCCTTCGAATAATATTCGAAATAATATTCAATAATAAAATAAAGTTAAAGTTATCGAATAAACCTTATTCGATTAATAGTTTTGAAAACTATGACCATATATATATAGAAGTATATATATATATATATATTTATATCCATATATACAAAATCTACTCGGGATCCTCGACTCCCGGTTTTAGAAAATATTTTCACCTTTGGGTCCCTATACTAAGGGTATATGCAAATTACCGCTATCCTCTAGCATAGGTATTATCAACTGAATCAACAGATATATATGGAAAGAATACGAAACAGGCATGCATATATATATACCATAGCAGCATGCTTCAATATATTGCTACATTTGCTAATTAACCAAAATGCATCTATCGCAAGATAATGCATATACATATATACATCACAACAACAGTTATAACGGTTAGAAAACTTGCCTGAGCGACTTGGGGTGATAAAAGGCCCGGGACGAGTTTGGTAACCTATAAACAACAAGTAAGTTGGAATTAAACCAAAGTCACTTGTAAATCTATACTTTAACTAACTTAGACTCTAACGCTTGTTTTGCGCTTACTGATTCGCTTAAGTCACTCGGGTACCCTCGGCTCCACCATTTTTAATAATTTAACCTTTACGAGTTTTAAGGCGATTCCTTCGCGAGTGTCTTACCAACTGCCTAACACTCTTACCATAATTGTTTCATACATTAATTAACCCTTTTTGGTCTTTAACCTATGTTTCAAAGTAAGGCGAGGGGAAAAGTTTCGTTCGCGAAACGCCGTTACTTGAAACGGTCGTTTCTCCTAAACCGTGCATCGGAATCGAACTAACTACATATCAAAACGAAGCTCGTAACATGAGCTATCTAGACATGGCAATGGTCATAATCTAGCAGGGGGTTCTATGGTCCTAATGTTATGCACAAAAACAATCTAAAGAAAATCGGACGTTACGACGGCTATGTTTACGCGATTTCCAAAATTTAAACCAATTCAAACAACCACAATTTCAACTCCAATTCACAACCCAATCAAACCTCCATCTAAACTACATTACAACAGCCCCAAATCAACTCAATATTACCAATTTATTCATCTAAACCAAGTCAAAAAAATGTGACCTAGAACTTCAAATCTAACAAGCATCACTCCTAACTCCAAAATCAACAAAACCACTTACTAAACAAAGCTCTATCATGAGTACACACTCATTACACCAACCCATCATCTAACATTATGAAATCCAAACCAACAAAACTTAATACTAAGGGTTTGAGAAGTTATACCTTCCTTGGAGATTTGAGAATCACTTAGGAAGCCTTAAATAACCACTAACTATCTCTACTAAGCTTGGATCTTGAAGAAACCTAAGAAAACACAAAGTTAGTTTCTTGAAAACACTATTCACCAAGAACTTTGATGAATTAATTAGCTATGTTAAGCATGGAATCTTGAGCTTAAACTTATGGCGCATCTTAGTTATGAATTATGGAAGCTAAAGAAACAAACCTCTTGATTTTTGAAGGTGTGTAGCTAGGGTTTTGAAATTCTCATCCTTGCATTTCTTCAAAAAGCCGAGAGCAAGATGATGAAGAAAGAGAGATTTTTGTGTTTTGCCTTGTTTTGCTTTTGGTTGGTTAATTTTTGTGTTGTTTTAGGTTAATTACTTAATTAACCTTGATTTTGTGTGGTTCTCATTCAACCACACCTCCTTCCTTCCCATGTCATGCTTGTGTCATCCTCATGATGTCATCCTCCCCTCCTTGTCCTCTTCTCATTGGTTGGGTGACATCATCCTCTCTAATCCCTTTGATTAACTTCCTAATTGTTTGCCTAATGACCGCTGATCTGTTATACGGTTCGCTTAACTTTCATTTTCGTTTATCGTTTGAAGGATCATACCCGGGATCTTATTACTTAGGTTCCCTTAACCTTTCTCAATATATTATATTCCTTTTATGATCCTCTCCTATAATCCTTTAATTTAAATCCTTTTATCCTGTTACCTTATACTCAATTCTTTCCGTATCTATTGGATTTCCGGGAAAAATCAAAGTGTTCGGATTTGGATTCTGATGATCTTTACATACACTTATATCCCATATAAAGTACTAATAAAATCTCAGAATATCCATATCAGAACCCCTACATAGTGTGGCATGAAAAGTTTTCTCATTCAGCAAAAACACTATTCATAAGGGTTTCAAAAATTTCCCAAAAATTGGGGTTATTACAGTCTCCCCTCCTTAAAAGGATTCCGTCCCGGAATCAGATAGAAAATGAATAGGGATACTTTCTTAGCATTGCACTTTCTAACTCTCAAGTAAATTTTCCCACATTGTGGTCCTACCACCAAACTCTGCCTAGTTTGATAATCCTTCTCCTAAGCACTTGTTCCTTTTCACTCTATAACCCTTCCTGGTCACTTCATATAGGTTACGTCGGGTTGCATGTCTATGCGCTCATATGCCCCTATTTATCTGGCATCTGAATTACACTTCCTTAACATTGATACGTGGAACATGTTACGACCTGCTACATGTTCGGGGTTAGGGCTAGCTCATATGCTATCCTCCCAATACGTCTTAATATATCCAAGGGTCCAACAATTCGTGGACTTAGCTTTCCTTTCTTTCCGAATCTCATCAACCCTTTTCCCAAGGGATACCTATAACATTACTAGGTCCCCTATTTCCCATTCCTTGTCCTTTCGTGTTAAATTAACATACTTCGCGTTCCCATCTTGGGCTACTACCAGCCATCCTCTGATTAGATTTATCATATCCTTGGTCCTTTGGACTACTGCGGGTCCGAGCATCTTGCGCTCTACATCTTCATCCTAACATAAGGGAGATCGACATTGTCTTCCCTCAAGGATCTCATAAGGCGACATCTCCATAATGACATATGATCTATTGTCATAAGATAACTTAATCCGCGTTAAGTGATCATTCCAAATTCTTTCAAGTCTATTGCACAGACTCTCATTATAACTTTTAGCATTAGAGCTTTTGCTTCTCAATACCCATTCTTTTCCAGTTCGTAATCGCTATTACCTTCCGTTCCTAATATTATACTGGTTATACCTTTGGCTCGTTAGCGTTCTATAACCTTTTAATAACCACGTCAACCTTAGTATCACGAATGTGTTTCCATTCCGAATACCACCAAAACTTTATTACTCCTTTTTCAGCTGTTTCTATTTTCGAAAGCTTAATCCTTCATATAGATGTAAAGGAATTTGTTGAGAGATCACTATGATCATGAACACTTGTTATATCGCATAGTTAGTACAGAAGGTGGCCAGCCTTTAGTACTTGACAAGCAATTAAACAATATATGGTATCCTACTAGGCTTCTATCACACAGATAGATAGTCATTCGGCAATACCTCCCCTTTCTGGAAGGGTTGTTCTTCTCAGCTTACATGAAATGAAAAGAAGAGAAAAGAACGAATTGAAGAGAATTGTATATATGAAAAAAATATACTGCCACAAAATATCTGGATTGGAACCTACCTCTGAACTATAGAGGTTTGTCATAGGAGAACAAATCATATACGTATATAAATTAACATTAAGCATTATAGCATCGTATTTCCCATGCCTAAATATTTTTGCTATCCCGTCCATCATTCTATGGACCCACACTCTTCCTCGAGCTTATACACAATCACCTTTGAAACTCCCTTGACATCGAAAATCGAATCTGGGATCTCATTCTATACAGCATCGTCACTAGAATTCTATGCTTGCACCGCAACCTTCCTCGTATAATAATACGACTCTCTTTTCATAAGAGGGAAATAAATATTCAATAGGTAGATACTCTACTTAATTCATCTATCAATGATAACTTATACACTACCATGACCCGATTAGTGGTACTTAATCTCAACATCCATTCCAATACAACTCTTACGGTTGTAATTAATTGGCTCATTACCCGCAGAATCATTCCTGCACTACTAGGGTCCATCGTTGACCTACTGTAGTCATTCATTTTCCATGAAGTCTTAATAGCTAACCATACGGAGTCCATACATGTCGTATCAAATCCTTCTAAGGAGGTAACATAATCACCATTCATGATTCATGGAGTATACTCCTGATTCTGACATACATACATGACATGAAGCAGATAAAATTGCAGAAGAGTTTCGCTCAAAGCAACGATAGCAGGTTAATACCATTCTTAATCATATGCCTTCAATAGAAGACTTAACTCAAAGGTTTGTTTAGTCCTTTTTGAAATATGGTCCTGGCTTATCTCAAGATAGGACCTTCTAAGATAGATAGCCCGTTCATGGCGATTACACGAATTAAACCTTTACCAACTACTATTACGGTTGGGTATTGCACAGTCATCAGAAGGAATGTCAATCTTCCAAACCATAATACAACCTTCACAGCTTTAACCATCATCACTGTATTCTTTGGCACAAGCGCCTACAATTATCCTTTTACCGTTAAAGTGTCGGCCACCTCTTTGGCCTTTCCTGATAGTAAAATTTCCTTACAGTCAATTTCATTTTAACCACTTTCAAATAATTTTTCTACCTTATTTCAATCACAGCTTATGTGAAAATGCTTTTCTTTAATATCTGATGAGTAAAAAAAAATATCACCATTTTTCCATAAGTTATTGCCTCAATCTTTAGAGGTTACTCACTGTCACGACTGACTCTCAATCATACTTAGAACATCTTTTATCTTAGGTCCTAATTGCCCTGAACAATTTCGACCTTTACTGGTTCGATTCATACTTTCTCGTGGTTTAACACGTGCCTCACTTGGCAACATTATAATTACGTCATATTTCCTTTATCAACATTTTTATTCTTGAGAATTTTGAATATTACCTTTCTCCTTGTAAAACCTCTAAGGTTATCCTTCAATCGTTCCTCCTGTATTCCCTAGATACAGGGCATATCAAAATACCATTTATTATTACTAGAACCATTGTCTATATACTTCTGAAAATTTCTCCACTGATTCTTAAAGGTTGTTGTTACCTTAACCCCTTTCCCAATCATACTGTCAAAACTCATACTGTCCCTATTAAGGGTGACATGCCAACCTTTATGCAGTCCCCTAGGATTCATTTTAAGTTACCAATGTTCTATCCTTAATTCCACCTTTAAAAGGTACCTGCATCCTTCCATGGATAAATCAAGTCATATATCCCTGATAAGGGTGTCTTATTCAATCATTCTCACCTCGATAGTCTATACATAATTTCATAATAGCATCCTTATTCAAATTGAGGTCAATCCGTATGGCCTCCTAAAGATAACTACGGTTATCCGCTTGTCTTGCCTAATTTGGTAACGATAACAAGGATGTTCTGGAAGATATTGGTCGTGTTCAACGTGAACTTCTTCTTAATAATTCCTTATTTACTTTTGTTGTTTATCTCAACAGTCACCTCAATGTTGGGATATCTTTCATACCTAGCGTCTCCCTTCCTGGGTATCAAGCCACCGGTCTTACACTTCACATTCTTGAAGGTCACTTCCTTCATCCAATTTTCCTAATTTCTTACTTCCTTGTCTCCTCAGTCTATCCGCGTCTCAATATTTATCCTTCAAACTATCTCAAGGTTTCCTCAAATCCTCCCAACTTATAGGGGATAAAATATATTTATCTCTTATGCCTTCAACCATCAATTTAACTCATGGTGAATCACCCTCATCCTGACGATTACATACTTTTCTATTTCTATTGTTACGAGTCTTTAGGGTTTCCTCATACCCAACTTCCTTATCATTCCTCAAACTCTATTGCCTTTATATTCCTTTCCACTTCAGTTTCTTTTTATTTTCCTTTCTCTTATCATTATTTCATGAACCAACACAACATAAGCATTAATTTCAAATATCCCGTCATTCTGGATTCGTGTCCTCATAACGAATCTTGATAACTTTTACAACTTAGATTCATAATTCATCATACTCATCCGCTTTTGTTCTAGCTCCAAAGCTTTTACACTACCTCCATAACCTTGGGAAGTACTTTCCCGAAAATAATTGTCTGAACTTAAATCAGTTTATTATAATCTCTTGCTCCGTGCCTTCCTTGGCCTTTCACCAGCGGGTGGCCTCTCTCTTAGGAGAGTAAGTGATAAAAACAGTCTTTTGTGATTCGTCAATCATTTAGAATCTCAAATGATTCCTATATTTCCTTTAGCCAGGCTCTTGCCTCGACTGGGTCAACCTGTTCCTTGGAAATCCGAGAGCTTAGCGACTTAAAGGTCATGAACGGATTTCCTACCGCATTGTTTCCTCAAGGTGGTGGTTGGGGATAATAGTCTAAGTTCTTTCTAGACAGGTCCATAAATTGCCGTATAGGAGTACCGTCTCGGGACTCCTTTCCTTACTCGACTTTCTGTTTCCTTAGTATGAAATGTTTCATCCTTCTCCCATACTTGGGGTTATCTTATACGTTAAAATCCTCATTTTCCACTTCATTATGTTATGGGCTC
This sequence comes from Apium graveolens, assembly GCF_009905375.1. Lineage (NCBI taxonomy): Eukaryota > Viridiplantae > Streptophyta > Magnoliopsida > Apiales > Apiaceae > Apium > Apium graveolens. Next base: position 98,602,332 of record NC_133649.1, read on the forward strand.
CTTCTATCTTGATGGCGACCTCCCTGACTATCACGTTCAGGGTTTGCTCTAAATCTTATTCCTCAACTAGCTTTCATCTAAGATTTCATCTTTAAGTTCTTGAACATTTGGAACCCAAATTCTGTAGGAATGCCTCATTATTCCCTTATCATCTTTCTCGGTATTAATCTCTTATCTATTTGTTGGCCTTCTGCCTTCATTCATCACTTTTTCTGGCACACTATGTTCTTTTTCAATAATTCGGGCTGTATTGCAATCTCAAACAGCTTTTCGGTACCGGCTCCGGTTACCTTCACTTCTATTTCCATTTTCTCAAAATCTCTTATAAACTATCCCAAAGACATTATCATCTTGGGTCTCTCCTTTTTACTAAGGGCATCAGCCACCATATTGGCTTTCCCCGAATGATAAAGAATCTCCCAATCATAATTCTTGATTAGCTCTAACCGCCTCCTCTGGCGTATGTTGAGCTCTTTCTACGTAAAAATGTACTAGAGCTCCTATGGTTTGTGTAAATCTTGCACTTCTCTCCATACAAGTAGTGCCTCCAATCTTTAGGGAAAAACTATTGCCACGAGCCCAAGCTCATGGGTGGGGATATCGAATTTTATATTCCCTTAATTATCTTGACGCGTACGCGATTACCTTGATGTGCTGTATATGAAGCACCCTAATTCCTTATGCGAAGCGTCACTACACATCACAAAATCTCATTTTCCATCCGGCAACGCCAACATAGGGAACGTCACCAACCTTTGCTTCGGTTCTTAAAAGTTGTTCTCGCATTTCTCTATCCATTCGAACTTCTCAGTCTTACGAGTAAGCCGCGTTAAAGGGGCTACTATCTTTACAAACTTGAACGAACCTCCGGTAGTGACCGGCCAATCCTACCTCTGGTAGTTTCCCTAACCATGGTCATCAATTCCTCAGTGGTCCTTTATTCATTCTTGTCAGGATCCTCCACGGGTTCCTCCTCAGCAACAATCCCTTCTAGGATAACATCCTCAACCGCTACATCCTCAATATGAACATCATCCGGTCCTGCGTTAGGACGCTCTATCGGATCCACAATCCGATCTCCAATTAGTAATAAAACATCATCGCGTTGTTGCTCCTCAACCTCAGGGTTCGGAGTCCCGCTACCATCTACGATAACGAACTACGCTTCTATCACGATATTTATAAGGGTTCCCATAAGGGTTTTAACTGTCAGTGCTACGTTAGGTAGCCCAACTATGAACTTGGCAAGAGTTCTTATTATCTTAGTGAACTTATTATCTTAACGTCACATCATCTCTGAGGTTTATAACGCTTAGCTCTGATACCATTTCTGTAACACCCCCAAATCCGGGGTCGGAGATCCGGGTTGTCACGAGATCCATTTCCCTTAATAACACCCAATCTTAATACACAATCCACTACTCTGTACTGTGACCCCACAATAAACACACACACCACAAGTTATAGTCTCAGAGATGAATATCCACAAATAATCACAAGTCGTTTTATTCCACAATTATATGTCAATACACCCTAAAAAGGTTTCTGAATAAATTTACATTTCTTTGCCATTATTACAATTCATAATATACATAAGTCTGGTACATTATTAGTTGAAAACTTAGCCTATTGGTAATTTCTACCTCAGCTACAGCGGCCTCAACGCTTCCAGAAAGCTGCGGAATGTTTCCTATCCGCTTGTGAATTGGGAGCTTGGTCCTGTTCATCTTATCTATCTGATATTGTGTGATGAAAGAAGAAAGCAAGGGTGAGCAGCAAGCCCACCAAAATAATATGTATAATGATTAACAATATATGAGCCTACTCATAATACTCATGAAAGACTTGGTCAAAAGAAATGAACCAAGTTGATATCTTAATGCGATGAAGTGGCAAAATATTTAGTATATATATATACATATATACTTTTCAAAATATTGGAAGTCCTCTTCCATGCATAATATACACAAAGTCCCAGTGTATAACTGTATAAAAAAAATATCGTTGCAAGGTGATCTCATATATCTAACCTTGTCTCAACGTTTTTCTGAAAATCTTTGTCATTCATAAGACAATTATTAACTAGATATAAGTTTAAAAGATGAAGTTACCAAATACTTCACTATACTTATATCATTTATAAAGCTACTTGAACTACCATTGTTCAAAGTATAATGAGCTTTCAACAGTTCATCACATAGATGAGACTACAAGACAAGATTTGAATAGATTAAATCTTTAAAATATTATTAAAGGAAATGAAGTTATGACATACTTCATTAAGTTCTGATATATATATATATATCCACATATACATCTTCCTTTATACATTTCCTGAAAACCTCTGCCATGTAAAGTATGAACAGAATTACAATATCCAATAAATTTTGAAAGGAAAAGAATTTTGGCATAAACCAGATATCTTGATGATCAGGAAAAGATACCCATAAGTAACCTTTTCTACTAGTAGATGGACGAATTCCCCACTGGTCATCACCCTGGTCGTAATAGGACCTTATGCTGGACTGCCACTCAGCCACTTATGCATTTGATGGACTCCCACTGAGCCACTTACACTATCATGGACGCCCACTGAGCCCATGTTGCTTATGCTGACTCAATAGATGGACTTACTTCCCGAACGTTGGGTAAGTAATCAATTCATTTACCAAAACTTCAACCGTGTTGCGAATATAAAATACACCACAGAGCCGGATCCCTCAGGTTTTGAGCGAGTATTTAAATCCCCTTAAAAAGGAAGATCTTAAATATAAAAATGAGTTTTGGGATCCGCTCTAACTTTTAAAAATCATTTTGAAGACTCGAAAACACTTTAAAGAGTGTTTGGAGTAAAGCTGATTTAATGAAGTAAATCAGTCCCCAGAATATTTAGAAAATGTCTGAATATTATTATTTAAATAATATTCCCATAAAGAATAATCTTTATAAAAATAATTGAAGTAGAAGTATTAAAACTTATACTTAAAACGAGTATTAAATAACCAAAGATATACTTATATGAAAGTACTATCTTTATTTGAATAATCGAAAATAAGTTTGATTATTGACACCTTATTCTTTAATAAAATAAAGAATATATCTCAGCAAATAATCGGAGTCATAGATCCTCAAATGAATATTCAAATAATATTCATTAAATAATATAAACTGAGTCATAAGCCCTCGAATGAATATTCAAATAATATTCAATAAATAATATAAAAGAGTCATAAGCCCTCGAATGAATATTCAAAATAATATTCATTTAATATAAAGGAGTCATAAGCCTTCGAATAATATTCGAAATAATATTCAATAATAAAATAAAGTTAAAGTTATCGAATAAACCTTATTCGATTAATAGTTTTGAAAACTGTGACCATATATATATATAAGTATATATATATATATATATTTATATCCATATATACAAAATCTACTCGGGATCCTCGACTCCCGGTTTTAGAAAATATTTTCATCTTTGGGTCCCTATACTAAGGGTATATGCAAATTACCGCTATCCTCTAGCATATGTATTATCAACTGAATCAACAGCTATATATGGAAAGAATACGAAACAGGCATGCATATATATATACCATAGCAGCATGCTTCAATATATTGCAACATTTGCTAATTAACCAACATGCATCTATTGCAAGATAATGCATATACATATATACATCACAACAACAGTTATAACGGTTAGAAAACTTGCCTGAGCGACTTGGGGTGATAAAAGGCCCGGGACGAGTTTGGTAACCTATAAACAACAAGTAAGTTGGAATTAAACCAAAGTCACTTGTAAATCTATACTTTAACTAACTTAGACTCTAACGCTTGTTTTGCGCTTACTGATTCGCTTAAGTCACTCAGGTACCCTCGGCTCCACCATTTTTAATAATTTAACCTTTACGAGTTTTAAGGCGATTCCTTCGCGAGTGTCTTACCAACTGCCTAACACTCTTACCATAATTGTTTCATACATTAATTAAACCTTTTTGGTCTTTAACCTATGTTTCAAAGTAAGGCGAGGGGAAAAGTTTCGTTCGCGAAACGCCGTTACTTGAAATGGTCGTTTCTCCTAAACCGTGCATCGGAATCGAACGAACTACATATCAAAACGAAGCTCGTAACACGAGCTATCTAGACATGGCAATGGTCATAATCTAGCATGGGGTTCTCGGGTCCTAATGTTATGCACAAAAACAGTCTAAAGAAAATCGGACGTTACGACGGCTATGTTTACGCGATTTCCCAAATTTAAACCAATTCAAACAACCACAATTTCAACTCCAATTCACAACCCAATCAAACCTCCATCTAAACTACATTACAACAGCCCCAAATCAACTCAATATTACCAATTTATTCATCTAAACCAAGTCAAAAAAATGTGACCTAGAACTTCAAATCTAACAAGCATCACTCCTAACTCCAAAATCAACAAAACCACTTACTAAACAAAGCTCTATCATGAGTACACACTCATTACACCAACCCATCATCTAACATTATGAAATCCAAACCCACAAAACTTAATACTAAGGGTTTGAGAAGTTATACCTTCCTTGGAGATTTGAGAATCACTTAGGAAGCCTTAAATAACCACTAACTATCTCTACTAAGCTTGGATCTTGAAGAAACCTAAGAAAACACAAAGTTAGTTTCTTGAAAACACTATTCACCAAGAACTTTGATGAATTAATTAGCTATGTTAAGCATGGAATCTTGAGCTTAAACTTATGGCTCATATTAGTTATGAATTATGGAAGCTAAAAAAACAAACCTCTTGATTTTTGAAGGTGTGTAGCTAGGGTTTTGAAATTCTCATCCTTGCATTTCTTCAAAAAGCCGAGAGCAAGATGAAGAAGAAAGAGAGATTTTTGTGTTTTGCCTTGTTTTGCTTTTGGTTGGTTGATTTTTGTGTTTTTTTAGGTTAATTACTTAATTAACCTTGATTTTGTGTGGTTCTCATTCAACCACACCTCATTCCTTCCCATGTCATGCTTGTGTCATCCTCATGATGTCATCCTCCCCTCCTTGTCCTCTTCTCATTGGTTGGGTGACATCATCCTCTCTAATCCCTTTGATTAACTTCCTAATTGTTTGCCTAATGACCGCTGATCTGTTATACGGTTCGCTTAACTTTTGTTTTCGTTTATTGTTTGAAGGATCATACCCGGGATCTTATTACTTAGGTTCCCTTAACCTTTCTCAATATATTATATTCCTTTTATGATCCTCTCCTATAATCCTTTAATTTAAATCCTTTTATCTTCTTACCTTATACTCAATTCTTTCCGTATCTATTGGATTTCCGGGAAAAAATCAAAGTGTTCGGATTTGGATTCTGATGATCTTTACATACACTTATATCCCATATAAAGTACTAATAAAATCTCAGAATATCCATATCAGAACCCCTACATATTGTGGCATGAAAAGTTTTCTCATTCAGCAAAAACACTATTCATAAGGGTTTCAAAAATTTCCCAAAAATTGGGGTTATTACAATAATACTCCTCATTCAAGATCCCCCATAACAATATTGCTCTCTTAACTGTAACCTCATGTTCATGCGAAGTAGGCAAAATATTAGCACAAATAAAAGCATTTCATGCACGGGCATACCTATTCATTGCAATCGCCGGAAAAAAACAATACTCGTTAGAACCCGGCTTGAACTTCCAAACCGTGCCCGACTGACAAAGAGTAGCACAAATCAAATCCAAATCAAAATCCCCGGGGGTCATCTCATTCCAATTCTCCTCCTCGGGCTTCCTTTGTCGCTGCCCAATAACGCGGCGAATCGCCTCAGGCTGATAATTAACAGTAAGCCCACGAACAACTGTATACCCCTTCTTTTCAGCCTTGGCGTTCGCATAAAATTCGCGAACCACACTCATCGGAATCGCCTTCGGCGACTCACAAAAAGAAATCCACCCTTTCTCCGCAATCATCGGTAATAACTTACCATCCCTCCCCGATGGTAAAAATCCCCTCTCCTTCAGAATTGGCTTCGTCAGCAGCCTAGTATACTCCTCCTCAGCAGCCCTATCCATTAAACGAGGTCTCGCAGCAGTTCCCTTTGAAGAATCAGCAATAGGAACCGTGCTGCTGCTATCAATAGTTCGGGATCTCTTAGGTGCCATTAAAACTGAGAAAAAATGTTTAAGAGTTTTGTTTTGAGTGTAGGAGAGAGTTTTGAAGTTGAAAGTATATGGGAGGTTATATGGAGGAGTTGTGTGTATATATAGGGTAGGATTTAGGGTTAGAATTAGAGTAGGAGTGGGGTTTGTGGGAGAGAAAACGTGGGTTTGTGGGAGAGGAATCATGGGTCTTTATGTTTTTTTTTGGTTTATCTGATTTTTTTTTATAAGGCAAAAAAAAATCTGACAGTAGGGTCCCGAGCGGCCGCCCCGGATTTCCAGGCGGGCGACCCACTCCGAACAACCGCCTAGAAATTCCAGGAGGGCGCCCCAAGGGTTTCTGGAAAAAACTTTTTTCCTGCCCAATTTTCTGATTTTTTTTGGGTTTTTTGGATATAGTACTAACTTCTAAAGGTTCCTAAAGGTTAAAGCCATGGGTTGTCTCCCAAGAAGCGCTTCTTTTACGTCTATAACTTGACGTAGAGGAGTTCGATCAAGTTGACAATAAAACGGCACTAACCACTTCTCGGTTTGTCGTGTCCCCATAGTAATGCTTCAATCTCTGACCATTAACCTTGAATGCTTGGCCCAGATCATTATCAAAAATATTCACCGCTCCATTTGAAAATACAGTTTTGACGATAAAAGGTCCAGACCACTTTGATTTCAACTTTCCAGGAAAAATTCGGAGAAGAGAGTTGAATAAAAGAACTTGTTGCCCCGGCACGAATGACTTAGGAGATAGCTTCCTGTCGTGCCACCTTTTTACTTTTTCCTTGTACATTTTGTTGTTCTCGTATGCTTGAAGTCGAAATTCATCAAGTTCATTTAACTGAAGCATTCGCTTCTTCCCAACTGCATCTAGATCAAGGTTTAACTTCTTCAATGCCCAATAAGCCTTATGTTCAAGCTCCACAGGTAATTGACATCCCTTACCATAGACAAGTTGAAACGGGGACATCCCAAGTGGAGTCTTGTATGCTGTTCTATATGCCTAAATAGCTTCATCGAGCTTTAAAGACCAATCCTTTCTTGACGGACAAACAACTTTCTCCAGAATGTGCTTGATCTCTCTATTAGACATTTCAGCTTGACCATTAGTTTGCGGATGATAGGCAGTAGCAACTCGATGATTCACATTGTAGCGCTGCATCATAGAAGTGCACTTACGGTTGCAGAAATACGACCCCTCATCACTTATGATCACTCGTGGCGTTCCAGACCTTGTGAATATCTGCTTATGGAGAAAATTCAACACTACCCTTGCATCATCCGTCGGCAGAGCCTTGACTTCTTCCCATTTCGAGACATAATCCACTGCAAGCAAGATGTACTGATTATTGCAGGATTAGACAAATGGTCCCATAAAATTGATTCCCCAAACATCAAAGACCTCGACTTCAAGCATCACATTTAAAGGCATCTCATCCTTTCTAGTAAGATTCCCCACTCTTTGGCAACGATCACCCCTTAAAAGAACTGATGTGCATCCTTAAAAAATGTAGGCCATAAAAAACCTACTTGTAAAATACGAGCTGCTGTCTTTTCACCACCATAATGTCCACCATAAACTGTGGAATGGCAGTCTCGTAATATCCCCTCCGTCTCACAGAATGGGATACATCTCCTGATGATCAGGTCAGCTCCCTGTTTAAATAAATATGGTTCATCCCACATGTACCACTTCACCTCATGCAGAAACTTCTTCTTCTGAGCTGTATTCATATTATGAGGCATTATATTGCTGACAAGATAGTTCACAATATTTGCGAACCATGGCTCTTCCTCCTGAACTGCGAACAACTGCTCATCCGGAAAAGATTCGTTGATCAATGTCTTATCATGTGAAGTAGAATCGGGATTCTCCAATCTAGAGAGATGGTCATCTACTTGATTCTCAGTGCCTTTTCGATCCTTGATCTCTAACTCAAATTCCTGTAGTAAGAGCACCCAACGAATAAGTCTAGGCTTCGAATCCTTCTTTGAGACTAGATAGAGAATGGGAGCATGATCAGTGAATACTGTCACCTTTGTCCCAAGCAGATAAGATCGAATTTTTTTGAAACCAAAGACTATAGCCAAGAGCTCATTCTCAGTAGTGGTGTAGTTCATTTGAGCTCCATTAAGCGTCTTACTATCATAGTAGACCACATGAAAAAGATTATTCTTGCCCTGTCCAAGAACTGCTCCCACTGCATAATCACTCTCATTACACATCATCTCAAAAGGTTATGTCCAATCAGGTGCCGTAATAACTGGTGCAGTTATCAAACTCTTCTTGAGAGTCTTGATTGCTGCCAAACATTCATCATCAAATTTAAAAGGCACATCTTTCTCGAGCAAGTTGCACAACGGCTTAGATATCTTTGAGAAGTCCTTGATGAACGCCGATAAAAACCCGCATGACCAAGAAAACTACGGATTCCTTTCACAGAGTGGTGGAAGATTTTCAATGACTCCCACCTTGGCTTTGTCCACCTCAAGACCCTTGCTAGAGACTTTATGCCCAAGAATAATGCCTTCACACACCATAAAGTGACATTTTTCCTAATTGAGCACCAAATTAGTTTTCACACACCTTTTGAGCACCGAACGAAGATTATTCAAACATTCATCAAACGAATATCCAAAGACGGAGAAGTCATCCATGAACACTTCGACATTGTTTCCAATTATATCAGAGAATATAGCCATCATGCATCTCTGAAAAGTGGCAGGTGCACCACATAAGCCAAACGAAACTCTGAGAAAAGCAAACATGCTAAATGGACAAGTGAAAGTAGTCTTTTCTTGATCGTCTGGTACAATGCAAATCAGATTATACCCCGAATAGCTATCCAGAAGACAATAATACTCATGACCAGCCAACTTGTCAAGCATCTGATCAATAAATGGAAGAAAGAAGTGATCCTTCCTCGTGGCTTTGTTCAACTTTCTGTAATCCATGCATACCCTCCATCCTGTGACTGTTCGAGTGGGGATGAGCTCGTTCTTCTCATTTGCTACCATAGTTATACCTCCTTTCTTAGGTACATGTTAGGCACAAAACACGCGCTAATAATTCACGCAAGTATACGCGTTCGCAAGTAATATAGAATAAATTCTAGTTCGTTCCCACAGAGACTCAGACTAATTATGTTCAATTAACACTTACTCACCAATGTATGATTACTTCTCAATGTCAAGACAATAACACTTAGATTTGATTAACTAATTATTAACTATAATTAACTATGAGAATTAAACACTTAATTGACACTTGAATTAACAATATTAAACACACATACGATCATAACTTTATTACTACTCCCTTCAATAGTTATCGTTATTACCCTTAACATGTAACGGTGATGATATTAATTGAACAACACGAAACTAATAAAAGCCAACTTTCGTTATACTAATACCATTCTACCAAACATCCACAATTAAGATAGAAGTTGAATATGCATCAATTATGTTGAGACTCTATATGTCTACAGAATTTGACCACATAACGATTTAAGCACAAGTTATTCTTTATGATTACATAGGGCAAGTAAAACGGTTAGAGTTACCCACTAATCATGCATACACATACATGAACCTATGCTAGCATGGCAAGTTCTAAACCTCGAGATCCACCGTCGCTTCACAAGAGATTAACAGACTATCTTATATGTTCGCGACGCACATAAGACGAATAAGCACAACCTATGCTAGATATCATACAATCATCACACACTAAGGTATTAAACAACTAACTAAAGAAATCTATAGTAAATCCGTTATGACCCCATGATCACGATTAGCCCATGATAAAACTCATCATCACCATGGGTTCATATGAAAACATGATAATAACACACAATATAAACTAATAAAAATACTTATTAAAACCAGAGTACGTCACAAGAGTAAATAGGTTCAAAGTAAATAAAACTAGCATCCACTGATATAACGAATAAAAGAATCACAAGAAAATGTATGCTTCCTCTTCTTCGTTGTGATGTGCTAAAACGGTCTTCTTCCTTCTCTCCTTGCTCCTTGCTTGATACCACACTTTTGTGAAACATCTCTGAGAACTACTTATATAAAAGCCCACATGAACCAGCCGTCTCAAAAGTCCATCGGAATAAGGATTATAAAATTCAGTATTAAAATTCTCGTCCCTGAGCGGCCACCCCAGATTCCTGAGCGGGCGCCAAGCTCCCAAGCGGCCGCCCAGCATCCTGAGCGGGCACCCAAGCACCTTCTGGAAAATTCTGAATTCTGCTCCTGATTTTGCTGCATTTTGCCCCCAACTTTCCACAACCAATGCCAAGCACTTCCCTAGGCTTATTTCTGATGAATTCTTCCTACATACGTAAGTTATACCCTGAAATGCAAAAATACTAGAAAAACGCATCAAATACACAAAATACCTGATTTCAAGACATCAATTCAAGCCATTATAAGACGTTCTAAGTGGTATAAAATGCCACTTATCACCCCCCCAAACTTAAATTGATGCTTGTCCTCAAGCGTCATAGACTCAAAAACAAAACAAAAATATGCATGAATGCAATCTACATGAAATGCAGTGATCCCCCTCACAATGACTAAACCAACCAACTCATGACATCTCAACAAATGCAATTAGGTGAATAAAGATCAATCAAATCATGCAAACTAACATACAACCAGAAACGTGGTGTGTGCGGATGCTTAACAGATATGCTTCGAAACTAGATCAACTATCATAACTCGATTATCCTCAAGGCAATCACATGATTATACGAAGAATAAATTCTAGGCACAAAATGACTTATAACACTTCAAGTTCACTGGAGCTTATTACGAAATTATGCTTTTATTCAACACAACAACAAATGCTTATTTGACCGTGCAATGAGTGAGGTCCACAAAAGACTTATGCAATGGCATCCATTTAGCGAGCGTTAGGTTAGCGGATCCCAGGCTATAAAAGCCTTAGGTCACTAGGCACAAAGTCCCCTAAGAACTTAATAACTCGAATACCAAATAGCCCACTCGTGATCAATTATGCATTAACTCTTTATTTTTTTCTTCATTTTTCTTTTCTTTTTTTTCAAATTTCCGAGCAAGTGCGTTTCGCTACATCTTGCTCAACCCTAGACTACTCGCATAAAAATACGAGCCGACTACTAGCCATTTGACGCCTAGCCACAATTAGCAATGAATTCCAATTTTAACTCCAATTTTTTTCTTTTCATGCCTTTTATCATTAAGGGCCTATCATAAATTCTAAGCATAATCAATAGATTAACCTCAAAAACCATCAAACCATGACAACCATCTAGTCCTTAAGCATACTCTAAGACTTAGTGAAATTACAAGTGTTTCTAGCATGCATGTCAACCTACAAGACTCAATCATCAGTCTAACGCTATCACTACACTTGCATCAATATCACAAATCAATCGGTAAAGCAACGCAAAAGGGATCATGGTATATGCATGAGCTAAATGACATGATAAATAAAGCTATAAAATAAAAAAAAACTATTATATGGTAAAAATATGCAACTATATGAACTAAACTATCATGAATATGCAACTACATGACACACACATAAAAATATTCCTTAACTACCACCCCCAAACTTAAAATCTTCACTGTCCCCAGTGAAGGTAGTAGAAAGGAACACATGGTATACCTACTCGGAGAAATCATCATCATCACCCTCAGAGGATGGAGTGTCAGGGAGCGGATAAGTAGAGTCCTCACCAAAAACGGGCCACTGTATTTTAGCTTCAAGGCCTCTGAAAGCAGTCCCAAGTACAAGGGTGAGCTCATGAGCGAACCTACTCTGCGACTCATACATCGCATACATCCTCATCGACAGCCTACTATACTGGGCATCAGCCATCCCAGCACTTTCCTGTGCTCTAGAAGAGTCTTCCTCATCACGAACCTGACTGGGCCTAGCCATGGTAGCACCAGCTGTTGGGCGTCCTCCTGGAAGACGATATCCCAAACCATGCTCCTCGGGCTCTCCACCCGTCCACTCCTGCATCGCATTCAGAGTCGCTGAGTTAATAGGAGCGGCCGACATCTACAGCTGCTCGTGAGAAGGCCAATGAACTCCCACTGCTCTGCACAGCTTCGTGACAGTAGATGCATAAGGGATGTTGTTGTGTTTCGCCCCCCTCAAAAACTTCAAAATCCCTCGGTAGATGAACTCACCAAGGTCCACATAATACTCTTCATTCAAGATCTCCCATAACAACCTTGCTCTCTCGACTGTAACCTCATGTGCATGTGAAGTAGGAAAAATATTAGCATAAATAAAGGCATTCCATGCACGGGCATACCTATTCATCGCAACCGCCGAAAAAGAACGATACTCGTTATATCCCGTCTTGAACTTCCACACCGTGCCCGGATGACAGAGGGTAGCCACAATCAAATCCAAATCAAAATCCTCGGGGGTCTTCTCATTCCAATTCACCTCCGTGGGCTTCCGTTGTCGCTGCCCAATAACACGGCGAATTGCCTCAGGCTGATAATCCACAATAAGCCCACGAACAACAGTAATCCCATTCTTTTCAGCCTTGGTGTTCGCATAAAACTCACGAACCACACTCATTAGAACCTCCTCCGGCGACTCACAAAAAGAAATCCACCCTTTCTCCGCAATCATCGGTAACAACTCACCATCCCTCCCTGATGGTTAAAATCCCCTCTCCTTCAAAATTGGCTTAGTCTGAAGCCTAGTATACTCCTCCTCAGCAGCCCTATCCATTAAACGAGGTGTCGCAGCAGTTCCCCTTGAAGAATCAGCAGTAGGAACGGTGTTGCTGCTATCAATAGTTCGAGATCTCTTAGGTGTCATTGAAACTGAGAAAAAGTGTTTAAGAGTTGTGTTTTGAGTGTAGGAGAGAGTATTAAAGTTGAAAGTATATGGGAGTGTATATGGAGGTGTTAGATATATTTGAGATGTCATGTCTAATGTGTTTCATGTTTAGTTTTCAGATCTTAACAAACAGGAAATATCAGTACTTACTAAAATCAGCACTTGCTGGAAGTCAGAACTTAAGGATGTCAGTACTTAAATTATCAGGAGATAATTATCAGAAGATGGATATCATAACTTAAGTGCGGGAGGACGAACAGTTAAGGAAAGGCTGATTAAAAGGAAAGAAGATCAAGACTAAATAAAGAAGAGATATGCATGGAGAAGAGTTCTATGGAAAATAGAAGACTTGGAAAAGAAGATATCTAATTAATATATTTTAGGATACAGAATCATATTCAATATCAATTAGAGATTATCTTGTAACTGTGTAGTATATAAACACAGACATAGGGTTTACACTATATGTGTTATCATAATCGAAGTTATTTTTTATTGTAACTCTAGCAGCTCTCGTGATAAATTGTTCATCACTGAGAGAGGACAGTTCCATATTGTAACAGAGTTTATTGTGTTGAATAAAATCTATTTTCTGTTACTTGAGTTCTTATATTCGATTTGATTGTGATAAACACTGTATTCAACCCCCTTCTACAGTGTGTATGACCTAACAAGTGGTATCAGAGCAGATCTGTTAACACACAAACAATTTAAGATCCAAAAACAATCATGTCTGAAGAAGAACAAACTCCAACCAAACCCACCAAAACTGAAGAACCTCCAAAGACTCAAATCCACAGTCGATATGAGACTATTAGAGTTCCCATACTGAAACCATCTGAATATCCCATAAGGAAGGTGATGATGTCTATGTTTCTGGAAGCTACTGATCCAGAATACCTTGACAAAATCAATGAAGGACTACACAAGCCAACCAAACTCTCTGTTGTAGTTGCAGGTGAACCGGCAAAGTTTGTACCAAAGGAGAAGAGTGATTACACTGCTGAAGATATCTCATCAGTTGCTAAGGATGCTAAGGTATGACACTTGCTACATAGTGCCATTGATAATGTAATGTCAAACAGGGTAATCAACTACAAGACTGCAAAGGAGATATGGGATGCCTTGGAGACAAGATGCCAGGGAACTGATTCAATTAAGAAAAATAGGAAGACTATACTCACTCAAGAGTATGAACACTTTGACTCAAAGCCCGATGAGTCATTAACTGGTTTATATGACAGATTTGTCAAACTCTTGAATGATTTGTCACTAGTTCAAAGGAATATGATCTTGAAGATTCAAATCTTAAATTTCTGTTAGCTCTTCCTGAATGTTGGGATTTGAAGGCCACCACTATAAGAGACAACTATGCTCTTGAAGAAACAACTCTTGATGAAATTTATGGGATGCTAAAGACTCATCAACTTGAGATGGAACAAAGAACCAAGAGGAATGGAAGAAAGTCAAGGACAGTTGCTCTTAAGGCTGAGGAGGAATCCCCCTAAGAAACTGCCTCAAGGAAAGGCAAGGGAAAAGCTCTCATCACATAGTCTGATACTCAATCATCAAGTTCTGATACTGATGATGACTCAGAAACTGAAAGCTTACCTGAGATGGATCCTGATGAAGAGATGATGAAGCTGTGTGCTCTTATGGTGAAAGGAATCACAAGGATTGCATACAGGAAATTCAGAAAGGGAAAGAAATCTTCCAGGAAAGGTGCAAGTTCTGATAAGAAGAGTTTCAGAAAATCTGAAGGCAAAGGAGGAAAGTCTGACAGAGGAGAATACACAAATGTCAAATGTCAAATGTTACAACTGTGGTGAGAAAGGCCACATATCTCCTGATTGCAAGAAAGTGAGGAGTGACAAAGGCAAGGCTCTTGTCACAAAGAAGAAAAGCTGGACAGACACTTCAGATTCTAAAAGTGAGGTGAACTATGCCTTGATGACAAATGCTGATAGCAGTTCTGATGCTGCTGAGTTAAAGGTACCTCAAACTACTTATGCCTTTCATACTGATGATATTAATGAGTTGAGAATATATCTTAAAACAATGTTCATTAGTTATAGAGATCAAACTTTAACATGTGAAAGATTAACTTCTGAAAATCTTGCTTATAAAAAGAGGAATGATTATTTAGAAAAAGAGTTAATCATGTTCCATCAAACTCAGAAAGATAGAGATGATGCTTTCTATGTTAGGGATGAAGTACTTAAAATGAATGAATCTCTAAAAACTGAGTTAGAAAAGGAAAGAGAGATTATCAGGACTTGGACTAACTCTAGTAAAGCAACTCAAGATATTCTTAGTAGTGGAAACTGGAAAGAGGGCTTAGGTTATGGAAATGATAAGGGAACTGTAGAGATTCAGCCTATAGTTGTTAAACAAAAGCCAAAGGTAAATCCTGTTAAGTTTGTAGCTGTAAAGTCTGATATTGATAAATCAGAAGTTAAAGAGAAATTAACTCCTGACAAACCAAAATAGGGTAAGCCAACTGAAGTAAATATAGGCTTAATGACAAAGAAGCAGCTTAAGCATAAGCTGAAAGATGTTAAGAATGTAAACAAGGTAAAGCCACCTAGGAAAAATAGAAATAGAAAGGAAGGTGTGAATAAAAGTAATGATTATAAGCCTGTTCCTAATGTTCCTAAAAATAAATGTTATAACTGTAGAAATTCTAACCATCTGGCTTCTTTTTGCAGGAAAAATAAGAACATAAACTCCTTATCTTCAAAGTCAGGAGTTAAAGAGTCAATCTGTTAGATATAGGCCACAAAATCCTTGTTTTCATTGTGGTAGTTTATGGCATTCCATTTATACTTGTAAGGAATATCATAGTTTGTACTATGATTATTATCAAATAAAACCTTCTTTAAAGAAAGTTAGCATTATTCTAGTGTAAGTTCTAATGCAAGGTCTGATACTGTAAATGCTGATAAGAAAACTGTTAACATAAATTCTGATGCTAAATTCGCTGCAAATGTTAACAAACTTAATAAGGCCAAAGTATCCAAGCAAGTCTGGGTCCTTAAAACTAATCATTAGTGGTATTTGTGATTGCAGGGCAACTGGGAAAATATCCTAGTTCTGGACAGTAGATGTTCAGGACATATGACTAGAAATAAAGCCCTGCTATCAGACTTTGTGGAGAAAGCTGGCCCAAGTGTTTCTTATGGAGATGGCAACATGGGAAAAACATTGGGATATGGCAATATCAATCTGGGGAATGTCATCATTGAAAAAGTAGCTCTAGTCTCAGGACTTAAACACAATTTGCTGAGTGTTAGTCAAATCTGTGACAGAGGTTATCATGTGGATTTCTTTGAAGAACACCGTGAAGTTGTAAGCAAATCTACAGGCAAAGTTGTTCTGAAAGGATACAGGCATGGTAACATTTATGAAGCCAAGCTTTCAACAAGTACTGATGGTTCTGTAATCTGTCTGTTAAGTAGAGCATCAATTGAAGAACGCTGGAATTGGCACAAGAAACTCTCTCATTTAAATTTCAACAATATTATTGAACTAGTCAAGAAAGATCTTGTGAGAGGTTTGCCAAAATCAGTATTTGCTCCTGATGGCCTTTGTGATTTCTGTTAAAAGGCAAAACAAAGAAAATATTCATTCAAGAGCAAGACTGAATCTTCAATTCTTGAGCCTTATCACCTACTACATGTTGATCTATTTGGTCCAGTGAATGTCATGTCTATTGCAAAGAAGAAATATGCTATGGTCATAGTGGATGAGTTCACCAGATACACATGGGTGTATTTCTTGTACACAAAAAGTGAAACTGCATCTATTTTGATTGATCATGTCAAGCAACTGGATAAATTTGTCAAAGATTCTGTGAAGATCATAAGAAGTGATAATGGCACTGAGTTCAAGAATTTGATCATGGAAGAGTTCTGCAAAGACCATGGAATAAAGCAGGAATTTTCTGCTCCTGGAACTCCACAACAAAATGGAGTTGTTGAAAGAAAGAATAGAACTCTTATTGAAGCTGCACGAACTATGCTTGATGAAGCAAAGTTGCCAACCTACTTTTGGGCTGAAGCCGTTCAGACTGCTTGTTTTACTCAAAATGCAACACTCATTAACAAGCATGGAAAAATACCATATAAGATGGTGAAGAAAAAGAAGCCAAATCTGAAGTATTTTCATGTATTTGGATGCAAGTGTTTTGTTCTTAAGACTCATCCTGAACAGCTATCCAAATTTGATCTAAAAGCTGATGAAGGAATTTTTGTTGGATATCCACTTTCCACAAAAGCCTTCAGAGTCTACAATTTAAGAACAAGGGTTGTCATGGAATCTATCAATGTCTCTTTTGATGATAAGAAGATTACAGAACTTGAAGATTTTAATGATCATGATCAGCTGAAATTTGAGAATGAAGTTTTAAATTCTGATACTGTAAATCCTGACAGTCTAAATCCTGATACTGCAAACTCTGATGGATTAAACTCTGATGTTATTGAAACTGTGGTGACTACACCAAAGGAAGATGCACCTGTACAGGGGGAGCATACTGAAAATACAACCACATCTCAAGAAGCATCAGAACCTACAACAGGCTCTTCAAGTTCTGATTCATCAAGTTCTGATGGGCCAAGTTCAGATAATTCTGGAAACTCAAATTCTGAAGGATCCAACTCAGAGAGTATAATTTCAGGGGGAGCATCAGAAAATGTTGATGAAGACAGCATGGATCATGGGGGGAGCATCCAGTTCTAGAGAAAGTTTTCCATCTGTAAGGAAGTGGACTAAAGCACATACACCTAACTTAATTATTGGAAATCCTGATGCAGGTGTCAGAACTAGAATAGCTACATCAAATGAATGTCTTTATCACTCTTTTCTCTCTCTGAATGAACCAAAGAAAGTGAAAGAAGCTCTTCAAGATGCTGATTGGGTATAAGTAATGCAGGAAGAGTTAAATGAATTTGAAAGAAATAAAGTCTGGACCCTAGTGTCAAGACTAAAGAACAGATCTGTTGTTGGTACAAAGTGGGTGTTCAGAAACAAAACTGATAGTGATGGCATAATTATAAGGAATAAAGCAAGGCTGGTTGCAAAAGGATATTCTCAACATGAGGGAATTGATTATGATGAAATATTTGCACCAGTTGCTATATTGGAAGCCATAAGGATATTTTTGGCTTATGCTACTCACAAAAAGTTTACAGTCTTTCAAATGGATATGAAAAGTACTTTTCTCAATGGAGAATTGGAAGAGGAAGTATATATTGAACAACCTCCAGGTTTTGAAGATGTAAAATTTCCTAATCATGTCTACAGACTTGACAAAGCACTTTATGGCCTTAAGCAAGCTCCAAGAACATGGTATGAGACACTAGCTCAGTTTCTTCTGGAAAGTGCATTTAATAGAGGGACTATTGAAAAAACATTGTTTTATCTCAACCATGGAAAGGACTTACTTTTGGTGCAGATATATGTTGATGATATCATTTTTGGTTCTACAAATGACAGACTTTGTAAAAAGTTTGCTAAGCTGATGCAGTCAAGATATCAAATGAGTATGATGGGAGAACTCAGCTATTTTCTGGGCCTTCAAGTCAAGCAGAATGAAGAAGGAACTTTTATTTGTCAATCTAAGTACACCAGAAATTTGTTGAAGAAATTTGGAATGCAAGATTGTTCAAGTGCATCCACTCCTATGGCCACTGCAACAAAATTGGATAAGGATACTGGTACATCAGTAGATATTACTGATTACAGAGGTATGATTGGCTCATTACTCTATCTAACTGTAAGTAGACCTGATATCATGTATGCTACCTGTCTTTGTGCAAGATTTCAAGCAGATCCAAGAGAACCTCACTTAACAGCTGTGAAAAGAATTTTCAAGTAACTTAAGGGTACAGCTGACCTGGGATTGTGGTATCCTAGAGAATCAGACTTTAAGCTAATAGGTTACTCAGATGCAGATTTTGCAGGATGCAAAATTGACAGGAAAAGCACAAGTGGAAGCTGCCAATTTCTTGGAGGCAGATTAGTTTCTTGGTTTAGCAAGAAACAGAAGTCAATTTCCACATCAACTGCAGAAGCAGAATACATTGCTGCAGGAAGCTGTTGTGCACAAATTCTTTGGATGAAGAATCAGTTACTGGATTATGGGTTAACATATTCTAAAATCCCTATTTACTGTGATAATCAAAGTGTTATTGCTATGACAGGTAATCCAGTTCAACACTCAATGACAAAGCACATCAGCATTAGGTACCACTTCATAAAGGAACATGTGGATGAAGGTACAGTGGAATTGCATTTTGTTTCAACAGATCAACAACTAGCAGATATCTTCACAAAACCACTATGTGAAGCAACCTTTACAAGATTGGTAAATGAACTTGGAATGGTTTCAGGTTCTTTCTCTAAATCTGCTTAGTTTATGTTCTGATACATCAGACTTTATGATCAGTATTTACAGATATTACTATCTTTGTGTATTCTGTGCTTAAATTGAAATTTGCTTAAGTGCTGATTGTTGTCTGATGTGAATTTCTAAACTCTGATAGTGATATGTTATTTCTGTGACTATTCAATCCAATGAGGATAAATGTGCTAGATGCTGACCTAGTAATCTTTAATATACTAATATCCCATGTCTGAAGTAATTGTTTATGTGGAAATCTTTTAAACACAAGCAAATTCTGATATTGAGCTTAGTTAAATTTTACTTTGTGTATCTTATTACTAAGTCAAAAACTTGAATAGTGCTTCTTATCTGTTAAGTACTGATGTTGGTAAATCTGATGGATGTACTAAGTGCTGATAAGCCTCACTTATTAAAAGAAAAAGAAAAGAAAAGAAAAGAAAAATCAGGTACTCCTTTGAGATCTAGAGTAAAAATGTGGAAGGGAAGACCCAAGTGCATTGCTGGTATTAAGTTATATGCATTAGAAAAGCAAAATAAAATTTTCTTGGTGACTTTTCACATTCTCTAATTACTGGAGAAATACTCTGACAATAGCATAAATTCTGATAAGCAGTCGTGACTCACTTACACTGAGAAGCCACTGTAAAATGGAATTTCAAAAGATGCATAAAATGAGCACAAAACAATTGAGGTGGACTCATGCATGAACTAAATTCTATAGTAGATTTCAGAATAATAACAGATTTTGAGCAAAGTTCTTAGTTATGCCTTATTTCTAAGATGTACTGAAGTGAATCAGACTTTAATCTTTATCTGATATTTAGCTTCAATCACACACTTACACTCCATATGAATGATGAAAATAACTGTGGTGGTCAATGTTGTGTTGGATAAACAGTTCAAGTGTCAGTTGCACAAATTATGAGGACAAGTTATGATGGAAATTCTGATGATTAAGTTCTGAAGAAACAAAATCAGTATTTGTGTGAAGAATTACAGAAATAGACATTCACTTTTCGAGTTAAGTAGCCATGTTCTGATGACTGTTAAGTTCTGATATAAGTCTAAGTTCTGATATTAAATCCTGATTCTTTACTTGACTTATTTGTGGTTAAATCTGAAACAGTCATATTTAAAATCAGAATATGTTTAGGTGAGATATAAACAGTCAAAATAATTTGGGTTAGTGGTACTCGTATATGCACAATAATTTTTACTTGTTTCGTGTGCTCATTAACTCCTGTTTTAAGCTTCTAATGGCTGTCATAATTACTCATCGGTCTAGGGAGACGAGGCTTTACTTCTTTTCATTTTACATTCCCTGCATCCCTTGGTCTTCCCTTGTCTATATAACTGACCGATAATCCTTCAGTAAAAATCAATTCTTTCTTCTCTCAAACAATGACTCCGTTTGGTTGGTTTTACTGCTATGGCTCAGACAAGGTGACTATTTGGAACAATGGAGTTCCAACTTATTATCCATCAGCACATACTACAGTGCAGCCTTCTTCTGTTAGAGCAACAGTATCAAGATCTAAGAAAGTTTCACAGCTGAAATGAATCCGATGATGAGGCACAGGTTCAACCTACAGAACCTGTTGTTCCTGCAGCTGAGAAAGTCTCTTCTCAGAAAGATACAGAGACTGGGAGTTCTAGGTCCCTAAAAAGGCCTAGAAAAATTAATTCTAATGATGCAGCTCCTACAATCTCTTCAAAAGCAAAAAGATTTAAAACATTAGCAAAAAGGCCTGCAGATTCTGGTAAAGGAATGGAAGCAGCAGCTAAGGAAGGGGGTCAGGAATCTCTGATCTCACAAGACCCTGTTGAAGCTAACAATTCTCCAAGTGCTGATCCAGACCTTCATGCAACTCATCACTCTCCACTTCATGAGCCAGAAACAACTCATATTCCCACACCTCCAGTATCTCCAGTACATGCTGATAACCAGGGGCCAAGTGATGAAATTGACATCCATAACTTGGAAGTGCCTCAGGTTTTGCATCTGAAAGCTCCACCAACTACACAACTTTCTCAGCACACTCCTCCAGCCACTCCAATGCTAAATTCTGATGATCATGGAGATGGATCTCCAATTGCTTCTCATACAGTCATTTTATTAGCAGATGATGATAGTGAAGATTCTGCCACTTCTATTGCACTGCCTGCTGCAAACTCTGATGAAGCTGATGTTAATGTAGATGCTGATACAGCTGGTCCATCTGGACATGCTCCTCTACCACCAACTTATAAGGTTGCTTTTATCGAGAAGTTTGTAGAAAGGGCTCCTCCAGTTCCTTGGAATGAGACTCAAAGAGGGCAAGAGTGGATCAAAGACTGGAATAATGTTGAATTTGTCCCTAATGGAGCTGTTCTTTCTGAACATCTGACAAAAGCTGGTGAGATGTCTGCCAATGATGATTTCAAGACATATCTTAGAGTTACAGCACTGAGTACAAGGCACCTTCAAGGTCAACACTCAGCAACTCACGACCAGCTGGACAAAATTCGAAATAAATTGCAAGAGGATGCGGAGAAGATCAAAGTAGAGAAGCAGAAGTTTTTCAAGCCTAACTTTGACCGTTTAGCAAATATTGAAAAGTCTCAAGACAAGCAGCAAGCTCAAATTTCTGATCTTTTACAAAATCAAGCTGCTCAACGAGTTCAGCTTAATGAACTTCAAAATTCTGTGGAATTGCTTGTCTCCCTGCTTCTTCCTGATGATGCCAAAAAGGGGGAGAAAGTAATTAAGTCCAAATGCAAGTCTACTAAATCACAGAAAGAAAAAGATGATGAAAATAAAGATCAGGGAAACTCTGAAAAGGGTGGAGTTCAAAGAAAAAGCAAAGGCTCTTCATTACAGAAAGACAGAACTACAAGTCAAAGGCTAAGTTCTGATGCTGGCAAGAAATCAAGCTCAGGTAAACAAGTTCTAGTCAATCCTGAAGATCTTGATGAAGAGATCTCAAAGAAGCTGTTTCTTAAAGAAAATCCAGGGATGGATCTTCAAATGCTGGAAGAAGAATAAGCTAGACTGAAAGCTGCAATTGATAAGTCACAATCTAAGTCTAAAGCTTCTGCAACAGCAAAGAAACCTCCACAGGCTAAAGGCATTATGATTAAAGAAAGAACAAGTGCTGAGGCATCTAAATCCAAATCACAAGTGGAGTATGATCCAAAGTTTAAGGGCAAAGGTAAAGTTGATGAACCTGTAAGGGTTTACATGCCAACTATGGATGAACAAATAGATGCTGATGAAGATACTGATCTGATTTTGAAGAAAAAGAAAGATTCTCAAACAACCTCTGACAGAGCTCAAGTTGTTCAAAGTCAGGAGTTAGTAAATTCAGATGCTACAAGGAAGCAAGTAACCTCTGACACATCTCAAGTTAGCTTGACATCAGGAGATAAGGGAATAACCTCTGACATTGCTCATATTAAACCTTCAAATACTCTACCAGGATTCACCCAAGCTAAACAATCTGCTCAAACTCTGAAGAGTACATCAAGAGGTTTTCAGAGTAGATTGCTTCTTGGAAAGGAGGCAAGAGATAAAACTTGGTTTGGGAAATGCTGATGAAAGAAGAGTAAGCAACACAACTCTAGATCCTACATCTCTGTCTGAACCGGGAATAGGCACAACTCCTGAAAGATTGGATCAATTGGAGTCTGTACAGATGGTTTACCACTCTGCACTGAAAGAACAGGTTATATTATATTTCATGACAGATGGGAGGGTATTCCAGATTAGGCAGGATGCTATTAACTTGAAGTACTATGAAGAATTGGAACATGTGCTATATTTGCTTCAAGTAAAGAACAAGTCTACAGATGATGCTGCCAAATTCTTAAGGTCTAATATTGAGAGACAGAAGAAACTTTACATGATAAAGTCTGATAGCTCATACTATCCTAAGTACAGAGCTCATGATGGAAATATTATTGAATTGAAGCCTAACACTGCAAAGATTGTTACTACATTTCTGGGTTATAGGGTTGTTGAATTCAACATAGAATCAGACAAAGCCTATTATATCAGACTTAATGAGGATATAAGAAAGGCAAAGATCAATGATCTCAGAGCTGCTATCTTTCAGATAAGTGAAGATACAGTTGAGCTAAAAGAAGCCAAAAGGAGGATGTTGAATGAACTTGCATATTCTGAGAGATGTCTTTTGAAGAATTATCTCAGGACAACTCCTAATATTAAAGAGATCACATAATGAATCCAAGTAAGGGACTGCAACTGCTAAATTCTGAAGAACATACAGGCTAAAGCTGATATCAGACTTTAAGGATGGTAAAAGCTACAAGTACTGTAAGTTGTAGTTTCTTAGTCAAATTCTCATGTGCATTTGTACTTAATGTTTTTGACATCATCAAATATATATTGAACTTGTATATTATGCTAATTTACAAGTTGGGGGAGATTGTTAGATATATTTGAGATGTCATGTCTAATGTGTTTCATGTTTAGTTTTCAGATCTTAACAAACAGGAAATATCAGTACTTACTGAAATCAGCACTTACTGGAAGTCAGAACTTAAGGATATCAGTACTTAAATTATCAGGAGATAATTATTAGAAGATGGATATCATAACTTAAGTGTGGGAGGACGAACAGTTAAGGAAAGGCTGATTGAAAGGAAAGAAGATCAAGACTAAATAAAGAAGAGATATGCATGGAGAAGAGTTCTATGGAAAATAGAAGACTTGGAAAAGAAGATATCTAATTGATATATTTTAGGATACAGAATCATATTCAATATCAATTAGAGATTATCTTGTAACTATGTAGTATATAAACACAGACATAGGGTTTACACTATATATGTTATCATAATCGAAGTTATTTTTTATTGTAACTCTAGCAGCTCTCGTGATAATGTTTTCATCACTGAGAGAGGACAGTTCCATATTGTAACAAAGTTTATTGTGTTGAATAAAATCTGTTTTCTGTTACTTGAGTTCTTATATTCGATTTGATTGTGATAAACACTGTATTCAACCCCCTTCTACAGTGTGTGTGACCTAACAGGAGGAGTTGTGTGTATATATAGGGTAGGAATTAGGGTTAAAATTAGAGTAGGAGTGGGGTTTATGGGAGAGAAAACGTGGAATTGTGGGAGAGAAATCGTGGGTTTTTATGTTTTTTTTAGGTTTTTCTGATTTTTTTGTGGTTTTTTATAAGGCAAAAAAAAATTCTGGCAGAAGGGTCCTGAGCGGCCGCCCAGGACTTCCAAGCGGGCGCCCCAGACTCCGAGCGGCCGCCCAAGATTCCTGAGCGGGCACCCAAGAGGTTTCTGGATATGGTACTAACTTCTAAAGGTTCCTAAAGGTTAAAGTCTTGGGTTGCCTCCCAAGAAGCGCTTCTTTTACGTCATTAGCTTGATCTAGAGTACTCCGATCAAGTTGACAATAAAACGGCACTAACAACTTCCCGGTTTGCCGTGTCCCCATAGTAATGCTTCAATCACTGACCATTAACCTTGAATGCTTGGTCCGGGTCATTCTCAAAAATCTCCACCACTCTATGTGGAAACAGTTTTGACGATAAAAGGTCCAGACCACCTTGATTTCAACTTTCCAGGAAAAAGTCGAAGACGAGAGTTGAATAAAAGAACTTGTTGCCCCAACACGAATGACTTAGGAGATAGCTTTCTGTCGTGCCACCTTTTACTTTTTCCTTGTACATTTTGTTGTTCTCGTACGCTTGAAGTCGAAATTCATCAAGTTCATTTAACTGAAGCATTCGCTTCTTCCCAGCTGCATCTAGATCAAGGTTCAACTTCTTCAATGCCTAATAAGCCTTATGCTCAAGCTTCGCAGGTAAATGACATCCCTTACCATAAACAAGTTGAAACGGGGACATCCCAAGTAGAGTTTTGTATGATGTTCTATAAGCCCAAACAGCTTCATCGAGCTTTAAAGACCAATCCTTCCTTGACGAACAAACAACTTTCTCCAGAATGCGCTTGATCACTGTATTAGACACTTCAGCTTGACCATTTATTTGCGGATGATAGGTAGTAGCAACACAATGATTCACATTGTAGCGCTGCATCATAGAAGTGAACTTACGATTGCAGAAATGCAACCCCTCATCACTTATGATTACCCGTGGCGTTCCAAACCTTGTGAATATCAGCTTATGGAGAAAATTCAACACTACCTTTGCATCATTCGTCGGTAGAGCCTTGACTTCTACCCATTTCGAGACATAATCGACTGCCAATAAGATGTACTGATTATTGCAGGACGAGACAAATGGTCCCATGAAATCGACTCCCCAAACATCAAAGACCTCGACTTCAAGCATCACATTTAAAGGCATATCATCCTTTCTGTGATGGCCTCAACCCCGGGATCAGGAGTTGACGTCACCAACAACAATAATAATATCCATAATCCAGTCCAACTCATTAATAATACATAAATACGACCCCTTTTCCAAGACCTTTTCCAAGTTTAAGTATGACTTAGGTTACTCAACTAACACAACCCAAATTACCTTACACCATCCTGACCACAAATTTAATGCAGCAACTCAACATACCTCATCTGGTCTGAACACAACTACCTTAGAGGAGCCTGACACCAAAGGAGCTGGAACTCTGCCCTGACTACCGTGCAAGAATCTCCTAGGCATCTGCAATATATATAAAATATTCAGCAAGGGTGAGCAATTGCTTGCTCAGCAGCACCACTATATGAATAACAAGTAAAACAGTTTAAAGTAAAGCAGTTATAGGAACATAATTCATAACTTGCCAGAAACATGTAAAACAGGTATAAACTGGATACAAAAACTAGCATGCTCTGTAAAACAATATCATCAGTAGTGTGCTGTGTATAAATACCAGAGTTTAATTCTAGCATGCTATCTTCATTTCCAAATCCACTGTATAAATCACTTGTTCCATTACGGAACCGCAAAACCCAAATCAGATACTTAGTGGATATGTGAAGATAGTTGATCAGGTTATCAACACTGGACGGCTCTCACTGCCATCTTATATACCTGTTCCGGAACTCAGAGACTAGCTAGGTCTCTGACCTGCTAGACTAATCGGTTTTATAGTGCGCGCAACCGAATTAGCCTCTTACGCCACCTCAATAGGCCTACTCTGGCCCCAACGTATCCCATATCTAATCGTTTTATCCAGTTTTCAAAATCACTTTTACCTATCTCTTTTTCAAAATCAATTTTGTCACATCACACTATACAAATCCTTTTTTCATTTAAATCACGTTTAAAGATAGGTGTTTTCAGAAGTTACTTTTCCCAAAAACATAATTTTAAACAACATTTCAAATACGGGGGATACGTAACTTAAAACGTTTCTGTTCCATTATGAAAGTAAAACATTTAGCTATTCATATGCACTGAACCATAAAAGAATGGTCAGGGGTACTTGCCTTGCAGAGCGTTACAACTATCTCTGATTTACCTTGAACCGATTCGGGACAATCGGCTATATCGCTTTACTATTTGACTATCCTAGATCCGACTTCAACGCTCAGGTCCTTCGCTTAGGAACCTCGCTGCGCTTGTCGACTGATCATTAGGTTATCTTAGTCCAACGTCCACTTTCAGGTTCCCGACTATAACCTACAGAGTCGAAATACCCTACGTTAGACGTCTAGGTATGCTTGACATATCCTCAATAACACATCTACCCATTCGATATCAATTCCCGACTCGTAATATACATAGCCTTATAGTACATGCAACAGTTAGGGTCAACATACCCAAAACGTGGTTTGGCATTTACTTTTGTAAAATACATATAAGCATCGTTTTAGTAAATCAGGGTCATCGAATATTTTGTAAAATATTTTATCAAAACACGTAATTATGATTCATACAATATTTATAATTAGGTAGTTATGTGTTTGATTAGTATTCCCGATAATACACAGGATACGTTCCCGTAATTTTCGAAATTCATTTCTCGAAAATTGGACAGCATCTCCTCTGTTTATCGAACTACCTGTCGAAACACAACGACGTTAAACCAACAACAATCATAATCCAACAATCCAACAAATCACACAATCCAAATTTCACAATTTCCCAATCACCGCTTTAACCCAACTAATTCTTATCATTATACGTATTTTATATTTTTAATTCGTATTTTTATATTTAATTATTTTAAAATATTAGGACTCAGATAAACATCATCATCGTCCACTGTCCGCTCGTCAAAATTCATCGCGGACGGCGGTAAAAATTCGGTGGTGCCCATTTATCACGGGTTTCCAACACAAATCTCCGCCGATAATAAAACAATTTTCCACACGCAATAAGTTTATTTCACGAATGTTAATCAACTATTTTCTGCGAAAAATGAAATAATAAAAAAAATCTGGAATCGAGCAGGGGAAAACACGCGTACAACACACACGAACAACAAGAAATGAAACACAGTTCAACCGGAATCAAAGCACCAAGGGCCAAAGAAAATATTGCAACTGCAGACACCACAACCCATTCAATCCAGGTACATATACACACGAAGGCATATATATATACAACAGAAACCACCAGGAGGATTTTCCGGCAGCATCTTACCGGAACAGGGGCGGTGGCCGGAAAGCCAATTGGCGGCGAAAACAGGAAAAACCCGGGAATCGCAGAGAAAACAGGAAGACAAGCACAGGGAAGAGAATGAATTAGTAATCGAAGGAATAATCCGAGAAGAAAAGGGAGAAGAGGGAGATTAAGCAGTTATCTCCTCTCTTTTTGTTTCTGGTATAAAGAGAAAGCAGGACTCGTGTAACATATCTGGCTTAACACGTAGCTAATAATTCTGAATGACTGACACGTATATAACAGGATAATCATAAAAATTAGGCGCCCCGATTTACTCCGACATTTGATTTTTAACGAATAATTTACGGGTGGTGAAGATCCGAAAATTCACCAAAATAGTTTTAAAATTATATAAATATCCCCAAATTAATAAAACATGAGTTTCATAATTTTTAGATAAATTTTGAAACGAGACTTATACCCGCAATTTACAGTTAACGAACTGAGCTGTACTTAAAATAAATTCAGAAAATCACGAAAATAGCCTTAAAATATTAAAAATAACTCGAAGTTTATAAAAACATAAATTCCGAAATTTTAAAACAATTTCTGAAACACAATTTATACCCGCTTTTTAACAATTAACGAAACAAGGCGTGGGTGAAATTAATCCTGAAAATTCCCAAAATAAATTTAAAATTCTCGGAATATTCCAAACATAAATAAATATGAGTTTCATAATTTTTGAAGAATTCTAGAATTAAATACGGATTTTACAAATAAATATAATCAGAAAATCATACAGGGTTAAATAATTGATGAAATATTGATTTCTAAATTTTATAAAATCCCAAAAATAATTATTGTAATTATGAAACCATAAAAACAATTTTAGAGACATTCCAAATATTTATGCAAATAAATTTGCACTAAATTCACTTTTAAAAGTGAAAACGATTCGATACAACTCAATAGTTAATTACACAAACAACCCGGTACACCTTAATTGACAGGGATCATAATAAAACAACACATAGCGTTCGAAACCAATACACATATTTTATTTAACTATTTATTTAATAATTACACTTTTAAATAATATAAAAGTATACGAGTGGTTATATCCTCCCCCTAAAAAGATTCTGTCCTCAGAATCTGATCTAACTAAACAAGCGAGAATATTTGTCAAGCATATCTGACTCTAACTCTCAAGTAAACTTTTCGACTCAGGGATTTATTCAAAGCATCCTCAATAGACATAAATTCATTACTAAGGACTCGCTCTTAATAATCTAGGGTCTGGATCAATTATTCCACGCAGAACAAATTTGGATAAGAGCCCATTGGCTCCGAATCAATGGTTTGGTTCAATCAGATACATATCACCTTAATATTAATGCGCAGAATACATTATATACATATACTGCAACTGCAGCAGCAACATCAACTCATGGGCAACTTTACTTATATTTATTTATACCTCTAACGGTTCAATATATTTAGGACTCTACTTGACCCTCCTATATAAACTTAACCAATCTCTTTCAAGGCGAAACTACCACAATCCTATTTCTATATATTATATTCTTTTGATGCAAATCCATTTTCTTTCTTTGCCTATCCCGAGCTGTTTCAACTCTTTTCCGAAGTAACACCACTACACTCTTGATGTACTAAATTAGCTCAGGTCTTAACAATATCTCTACTCCCACTTTTTCTCAATAGAGTGAGGACCCACGCTTATGTCCATATAACACTTCGCAAGGTAGCATTCTCTTACTAACATGATAACTATTATCATAGAAGACTCGATCTATGGTAGGTGATTATCGCAATTCCCTTTTTAAGCACATCATATATACTCTCCACATATCTTATATTGTCCGAATCACCTTCTCACTTTGACCCTTCATCTGAGGATGATAAGCAGTACTCATTTTCAACTTAGTTCCAAACATTTGAATACCTCTTACTTATTCTCATCCGTCAAGATTAGAAAGTAATCTCATATATTAACTTCTTATCACCTTTAGGTATTCGAACTCCAACTTTTACTCTTTCCAGTTCTTCTATTAATTCCTCAGTATTCTTAATCATATTCATTCCTTCTCTTCTATTCAAGATATTGGTCCCTGAATGGACCTTGCTTGGTTGGTAGTTATTCAAACAATTGGGCTCCTGACCAGAATTTCATACTTTTAGGGTTTGTTATACAATTGTTATTGTTCAATCCTTCGCGGCATTTCTCTAGGTTTTCAACTTAGCCTTCCTTAGCCCTTAGATGAGCGAGGATGTTATCAATAAATATAATTTACTTGTCCAATTACTCCTTATACACCATATTCCTTAAATCCTTATAGATAACTGATACACTTATTACCCCACATAATATCACCAACCTTGCAACGCTCATATCTCATCCTAATCGCAATCTTTGACATGTCCTCAGGCTGTACCTTAAGTCAATCCCGTAGAAATCACACACTCCTTGAATTAGGTCACATAAGTAACCAATTCTTTATAGAGGTTACCTTTTCTCATTTATCATTTTGTTAAACTCCTGATAATCAGTACACAATCTCATAATTTCATTCCTTTTTCCAGCAACATCACTGTTGCACCTCAATGGACTATATCTGGTATGTTCACTCTCCTCCTTCCAATAACTTTTACAAATATCGAACTAATTATTTCGTTTCAATGGTCTCCAGAACTCCAAGGCATCTATTTATTACTCAAAGTTTCTCCAACTTAAGTATTTTCTTCTTCGCATCTTTACTCATGGTGGATCTACCTTATATCCTTAGCTTATTACTCATTTCCTTGCATGATTGGAAGAACTTCTTATATTACTTCTGTATCCAGAAACTTACCTTACTATTGGCTTCTGTATGCTTTACACTTCACTTCTTCTAAAAATCACTCATTACCTTAGTACAGGATAACCAACCCGATCCTAAAATCACATCAAACCCCTCTAGCTTAGAGGGTGTTAGATCAACTGTAACTACGTCCAACTTCTAGATACTTGTGATGTAGTATCTTGAATAATCGTTCTTCAATTCCTTGCAACATGCCCACTCTTTCCATAATTGTAACACATAACTCCTGGATTTTCTGGATTACATTCTGATGCATAATGACCCTTATGTCCATACTTGAAGTATTGCACATTCTTTCTACACGAGCCACTGTGTCTTCCATCACAGGACTTGCAATCTACTACTCACTTAACTGACTAGGCTGGAGTGGAAGCAACTGAAGTAGCACTAGACCTAGCCTATAATAAACTCTATCTCCGGAATCTCTTACTCCTGCTCCGGCCAAACCAATTCTCAAATCCTTGAATGGATTCTCCTTGGTCTGCTTTGTCCTTAATACCTTCCAACTTCCTTTTCTTATCACTTTCTTCCTTAACAGTCAACCTCTGGTCACCTTCCATTACTAGGGCGACCTGACCCATATAGGAGTATGTCTTGAGTTACAATGCCACAACTCCTCTGCGAATTTTAGGCCTCAACCCTTGTTAGAACCTCCTTACCTTCTGACTCTCCGTACTTATATACTCAGAAACTAATCGGGCCAATTCTGTAAACTTGGCCTCAAATTCTAACACACTTCTTTCACCTTGTGTAGTTCTAGAAACTCGATTCCATTTGACTCTGCACATAATCTGGGGAATACCCTTCCAAAAACAACTCAGTAAACCTAGCGCATGAAACAGGGCCTTCTCCTTCTGCACTCTGGAAAGATTTAAAACTAGTACTTTGATTCACTCCTTGTTGTTGCTGCTGCAATAGTAGTTACCACCACTGAACCTGTTGGACTAGCTGCAACTGTTGTTGCTGCTGCTGCCGCAACAAATCTAGAGTTTCATTTATGATTGGACCCTCTGCAAAACTATTACTATTTTCTTTAGACTGGGTAGCTTTCTTGAGTGGCATTTTCCTGGAATATATAAATGAGTTTTATTCAAAACATAACAAAAGGTTTAATAGAAGGTATCACCATTTAAACGGTGCACCTATATCAGGAAAATGTTGCCCAATCACAGTACCCAAGTCCTTAATATCGGGGTCCACTTATAAAAGAAATCTAGATTAATCAGCACTAACAATCACAGCAACAATGACAGTAGCAGAATCAACAACAGTTCAGGAAAACTAGAATACTGAACACCATAGCATAGATCCTTAATACCACAACAACTGACCACTTCCCGTCACTACTCTATACCACATTAACACCAATCTGGTATATAATGAAACTTGACCGGCTATAACAACCACCAATTACACAGAGCCAGGTAGTAATTCAAGTCAAGCTTAAGGAATGTTGGACTCCTCTAGGCACCATGGTCCAAATTTCAAAACAACCATTCCTCCAGGGATGATTTCTTATCTCCTACCATTAACCTATCTTTCACAGGGTTAACTTTTCTAAAACCGCAACCTTCAATATCGAATCATGAATCCTCTCTACTATTATCATTTCTGAGATAGCTAGCAATCCGATGTAAATCATCTATTTCCTCCAGACAGTCAACTCTCATTTACTGTCAATAACCAGGTCTCTCTAATTATAAAAGCTACTGACGATTCACTGCCTCGGGACTTCAAATGAAATTTCAAAGTCGAGGAATCAATCAAATAAGAAGGAGCAGTGGGGATGATATAGGTATGACTGAGAGCAACCATACAAGTACATAAGATGTCCAGTCTTAGTACCATACAGTCACAACACATAACTCGGTGGCGTCCCACCAGACCCTTTTGTCACATAGACAAATGGTCAATTCATATACATTGTTTGCCCCAATCAACCGAAAAGTCACCGAGGAAAGAAACAATATTCAGATAAGAAATTCAAAAATAGAAAAAAAAGAATCTGATTTGTAAGGAGATCAACAGAACCCTAAGTAGCTTACCTCGGGTTCACAACTTTCTCACAAGAAAAATAAAAAACTTATGGAATAAGAAACAATTACTCTGGAGATAAAATACACTTCAAGGAAGGAAATAAAAGAGTTCAAAGATATCACCTCCCTTTCTATTCCACATTCACTATCAAACTTAGTCGTCATAACAGCCCCTGACTATTATCACACTATCCGAACTCACCAAGGTCACACAATCAGTCCAATAACATTCCTTGACACAGAAAATGTGATATTTAGAAATAACATTGGCGTCTTCTCAGCTGACACAACAAGAGCCCGCTCAATGCTGAATCCTCACAATCAAACTCGTTTTCTCGAGGGAAAACTAGAAATCTCTATCGAACGTTATTAATAATACATATACAATGTAGACGTACTCTAGGTTAGGGCAGTTCCAGTCAATCCTTAATGAACGTCAGGGTTACGTCTCCGAAACCCTTGACTAAACTCATAGACTCGCTCCTCTGATTGAGTTGCCGACTCACATCTATATATATATATACCTTTTTGCACTCTTTTGACTCCACTCCTATCCTAAATTAGGGACTCAGACCTGTAGCTCTGATCCCAACTGTGACGGCCTCAACCCCGGGGACAGGAGTTGACGTCACCAACAACAATAATAACATTCATAATCCAGTCCAACTCATTAATAATACATAACTACGACCCCTTTTCCAAGACCTTTTCCAGGTTTAAGTATGACTTAGGTTACTCAACTAACACAACCCAAATTACCTTACACCATCCTGACCACAAATTTAATGCAGCAACTCAACAGACCTCATCTGGTCTGAACACAACTACCTCAGAGGAGCCTGACACCAAAGGAGCTGGAACTCGGCCCTGACTACCGCGCAAGAATCTCCTAGGCATCTGCAATACATATAAAATATTCTGCAAGGGTGAGCAATTGCTTGCTCAACAGCACCACTATATGAATAAAAAGTAAAACAGTTTAAAGTAAAGCAGTTATAGGAACAGAATTCATAACTTGCCAGAAACATGTAAAACAGGTATAAACTCGATACAAAAACTAGCATGCTCTATAAAACAATATCATCAGTAGAGTGCTGTGTATAAATACCAGAGTTTAACTGTAGCATGCTATCTTCATTTCCAAATCCACTGTATAAATCACTTGTTCCATTACAGAACCGCAAAACCCAAATCAGATACTTAGTGGATATGTGAAGATAGTTGATCAGGCTATCAACACTGGACGGCTTTCACTGCCATCCTATATACCTGTTCCGGAACTCAGAGACTAGCTAGGTCTCTGACCTGCTGGACTAATCAGTTTTATAGTGCACGCAACCGAATTAGCCTCTTACGCCACCTCAATAGGCCTACTGTGGCCCCAACGTATCCCATATCTGATCGTTTTATCTAGTTTTCAAAATCACTTTTAACTATCTCTTTTTCAAAATCAATTCTGTCACAGCACACTATTCAATTCCTCTTTTCATTTAAATCACGTTTAGAGATCGGTGTTTTTAGAAGTTATTTTTCCCCAAAACATAATTTTAAACAACATTTCAAATACGAGGTATACGTAACTTAAAACATTTATGTTCCATTACAAAAGTAAAACATTTAGCTATTCAAATGCACTGAACCATAAAAGAATGGTCAGGGGTACTTTCTTTGCAGAGCATTACAACTATCTTTGATTGACCTTGAACCGATTCGGGACACTCGGCTTTATCGCTTTACTATTTGACTATCCTGGATCCGACTTCAACGCTCAGGTCCTTCACTTAGGAACCTCGCTGCGCTTGTCGACTGATCATTAGGTTATCTTAGTCCAACGTCCACTTTCAGGTTCCCGACTATAACCTACAGAGTCGAAATACCCTACGTTAGACGTCTAGGTATGCTTGACATATCCTCAATAACATATCTACCCATTCGATATCAATTCCCGACTCGTAATATACATAGCCTTATAGTACATGAAACAGCTAGGGTCCAAATACCCAAAACATGGTTTGGCACTTACTTTTGTAAAATACATATAAGCATTGTTTTAGTAAATCAGGGTCATCGAATATTTTGCAAAATATTTCATCACAACACGTAATTATGATTCATACAATATTTATAATTAGGTAGTTATGCGTTCGATTAGTATTCCCGATAATACACAGGATACGTTCCCGCAATTTTCGAAATTCATTTCTCGAAAATTGGACAGCATCTCCTTTGTTTATCGAACTACCAGTCGAAACACAACGACGTCAAACCAACAACAATCATAATCCAACAATCCAAATTTCACAATTTCCCAATCACCGCTTTAACCCAACTAATTCTTATCATTATACGTATTTTATATTTTTAATTCGTATTTTTATATTTATTTATTTTAAAATATTAGGAATCAGATAAACATCATCATCGTCCACCGTCCGCTCGTCGAAATTCATCGCGGACGACGGTAAAAATTCGGCGGTGCCCATTTATCACGGGTTTCCAACACAAATCTCCGCCGATAATAAAACAATTTTCCACACGCAATAAGTTTATTTCACGAATGTTAATCAACTATTTTCTGGAAAATGAAATAACAAAAAAAATCTGGAATCGAGCAGGGGAAAACACGCGTGCAACACACACGAACAACAAGAAATGAAACACAGTTCAACCAGAATCAAAGCAGCAAGGCCCGAAGAGAACATAGCAACCGTACACACGAAGGCATATATATATACAACAGAAAACACCAGGAGGATTTTCCGGCAGCATCTTACCGGAACAGGGGCGGTGGCCGGAAAGCCAATCGGCGGCGGAAACAGGAAAAACCCGGGAATCGCAGAGAAAACAGGAAGACAGGCACAGGGAAGAGAATGAATTAATAACCGAAGGAATAATCCGAGAAGAAAAGGGAGAAGAGGGAGATTAAGCAGTTATCTCCTCTCTTTTTGTTTCTGGTATAAAGAGAAAGCAGGACTCATGTAACATATCTGGCTTAACACGTAGCTAATAATTCTGAATGACTGACACTTATATAACAGGATAATCATGAAAATTAGGCGCCCCGATTTACTCGGACATTTGATTTTTAACGAATAATTTGCGGGTGGTGAAGATCCGAAAATTCACCAAAATAGTTTTAAAATTATATAAATATCCCCAAATTAATAAAACATGAGTTTCATAATTTTTAGAAAAATTTTGAAATGCGACTTATACTCGCAATTTACAGTTAACGAACTGAGCTGTACTTAAAATAAATTCAGAAAATCATGGAAACAGCCTTAAAATGTTAGAAATAACTCGAAGTTTATAAAAACATAAATTCCGAAATTTTAAAATAATTTCTGAAACGCAATTTATACCCGCTTTTTAACAATTAACGAAACAAGGCGCGGGTGAAATTAATCCTGAAAATTCCCAAAATAAATTTAAAATTCTCAGAATATTCCAAACATACATAAATATGAGTTTCATAATTTTTGAAGAATTCTAGAATTAAATACGGATTTTACAAATAAATGTAATCAGAAAATCATACGGGGTTAAATAATTGATGAAATATTGATTTCTAAATTTTATAAAATCCCAAAAATAATTATTGTAATTATGAAACCATAAAAACAATTTTAGAGATATTCCAAATATTTATGCAAATAAATTTGCACTAAATTCACTTTTAAAAGTGAAAACGATTCGATACAACTCAATAGTTAATTACACAAACAACCCGTTACACCTTAATTCACAGGGTCAGAATAAAACAACATATAGCGAGTTGTTTTACCTTCTAGTAAGATTTCCCACTCTTTGGCAACGATCACACCTTAAAACGAACTGATGCGCATCCTTAAACAACGGAGGCCAGAAAAAACCTGCTTGCAAAATACAAGCTGCCATCTTTTCACCACCATAATGTCCACCATAAACTGTGGAATGGCAGTCTCATAATATCCCCTCCGTCTCACAGAGTGGGATACATCTCCTGATGATCTGGTCAGCTCCCTGTCTAAACAAATATGGTTTATCCCACATGTACCACTTCACCTCATGCAGAAACTTCTTCTTTTGAGCTGCAATCATATTAGGAGGCATTATATTGCTGATAAGATAGTTCACAATATATGCGAATCATGGTTCTTCCTCCTGAACTGCGAACAACTGCTCATCCGGAAAAGATTCGTTGATCAATGTCTTATCATGTGAAGTCGAACCGGGATTATCCAATCTAGAGAGATGGTCAGCTACTTGATTCTTAGTAACTTTTCGATCCTTGATCTCTAACTCAACTTCCTGTAGCAAGAGCACCCAACGAATAAGTCTAGGCTTCAATTCCTTCTTTGAGACCAAATAGCGAATGGCAGCATGATCAGTGAATACTGTCACCTTTGTCCCAAGCAGATAAGATCAAAATTTTTCGAAACCAAAGACTATAGCCAAGATCTCCTTCTCAGTAGTGGTGTAGTTCATTTGAGCTCTATTTAGAGTCTTACTAATATAGTAGACCACATGAAAAAGATTATTCTTGCGCTGCCCAAGAACTGTTCCAACTGCATAATCACTCGCATCACACATCATCTCAAAAGGTTCTGTCCAATCAGGTGCCGTAATAACTGGTGCAGTTATCAAACTCTTCTTAAGAGTCTCGAATGCCGCCAAACATTCATCATTAAATTTGAAAGGCATATATTTCTCGAGCAAGTTGCACAACGGCTTAGATATATTCGAGAAGTCCTTGATGAAACGCCGATAAAAACCCGCATGACCAAGAAAACTACGGATTCCTTTCACAAAAATA
Source organism: Apium graveolens (assembly GCF_009905375.1). Lineage (NCBI taxonomy): Eukaryota > Viridiplantae > Streptophyta > Magnoliopsida > Apiales > Apiaceae > Apium > Apium graveolens. The sequence continues at coordinate 98,639,996 of NC_133649.1, forward strand.
GGTGGTGGAAGATTTTCAATGACTCCCACCTTGGCTTTGTCCACCTCAAGACCCTTGCTAGAGACTTTATGCCCAAGAATAATGCCTTCACGCACCATAAAGTGACATTTTTCCCAATTGAGCACCAAATTAGTTTCCACACACCTTTTGAGCACCGAACGAAGATTATTCAAACATTCATCATACGAATGTCCAAAGATGGAGAAGTCGTCCATGAACACTTCGACATTGTTTCCAATCATATCAGAGAATATAGTCATCATACATCTCTGAAAAGTGGCAGGTGCACCACATAAGCCAAACGAAACTCTGCAAAAAACAACCGTGCCAAATGGACAAGTGAAGGTAGTCTTTTCTTGATCTTCTGGTGCAATGCAAATCTGATTATACCCCGAATAGCCATCCAGAAGACAATAATACTCATGACCAGTCAACCTGTAAATCATCTGATCAATAAATGGAAGAGGGAAGTGATCCTTTCTCATGGCTTTGTTCAAATTTCTGTAATCCATGCATACCCTCCATCCTGTGACTGTTCGAGTGGGGATGAGCTCATTCTTCTCATTTGCTACCACAGTTATACCTCCTTTCTTAGGTACACATTGCACGGGGCTCACCCAGTAATTGTTAGATATAAGATATATGATTCCTGTATCTAGCCACTTCACAATCTCTTTCTTTACCACTTCTTTCATGATAGGATTAAGTCTTCTCTTTTGCTCAACAGTCGGCTTACTACCTTCCTCTAGCAGAATTTTATGCATACAGTATGAAGGGTTGATCCCTTTTATATCTGCTACAGTCCATCCGATGGCCGATTTGAATTCTCTGAAAATCCTCCAGAGTTTGTCCTCCTCACTACCTGAAAGGTCAGATGCAATAATAACAGGTAAAGTAGATGCATTACCTAAAAAAATATACCTCAAGTGTTCAAACAATGGTTTAAGCTCCAAAGTAGGTGCTTCCTCAATAGATGGTTTGAGCTTTCCTTCAGCATTCTTGAGATCAGTAGTACCAAGAGATTCCAATGGCATGTCTAGCTTTTGCCTCCAAGGAGAAGCATTTAGATATTGTAGTTGCTTATTGCCATCGTCATCTTCTCTGTCAAATTCCCCCACTAAGGCTTTCTCCAAGGCATCAGACCTTAGCATGTGATCAAGTTCTGAAGTTACCGCAGAATCAATCAAATCCACCTTTAAGCACTCCTCATCTTCTGTAGGGAATTTCATCGCCTTGAATACATTGAATGTCACATCCTGATCCTGCACCCTCATAGTAAGTTCACCATTCTGCACATCTATCAAGGTACGACCTGTAGCCAAGAAAGGTCTTCCCAAGATTATAGGAATCTTCTTATCTTCCTCGAAATCCAAAATGAAAAAGTCTGCAGGGAAGAAGAGCTTATCCACCTTTACTAACACGTCCTCCACGATGCCTCGTGGGTATGTAATAGAACGATTAGCCAATTGTAGAGACATATAGGTGGGCTTTGGATCAGGCAAATTCAACTTTTTGAAGATAGACAATGGCATCAGATTGATGCTTTCTCCCAAATCGTACAGGCATTTGTCGAAAGACAACTTGCCAATGGTGCAAGGAATGGTGAAGCTACCTGGATCTTTAAGCTTTGGAGGTAATTTTTGTTGCAGCACAGCACTGCACTCTTCCGTTAGAGCAACGGTATCAAGGTCATCCAGTTTCACCTTCCTTGAAAGAATACTCTTCATGAATTTTGCATAACTAGGCATTTGCTCCAGAGCCTCAGCAAAAGTTATGTTGATGTGAAGTTTCTTGAACACCTCCAGAAACTTACCGAACTGCTTATCCATCTTTTGTTGTTGCAATCTCTTAGAGAAAGGTGGTGGAGGATAGAGATTTTTCTCCCCTATATTACCCTCAGGCAGAGTGTGTTCAACAGTAGTCTTCTGTGGTTCCACCACTTTCTCCTTTTGCTTCTCTTCTTCATCCACAACTTCAGCTTCTCCATCTTTTGCTTTTTCAGCATCAACAACTTTTCCAGACCTTAAGGTAACAACCTTTACTTTTTCCTTAGCTTCCTTCCTGCCTGGCACTTCAGTATAGCTGGGAAGTGTGCCAGGTTGACGATTGAGCACAACATTGGCTAATTGACCGATTTTATTTTCCAAGGTCTTGATAGAAACAGCCTGACTTTTGCACAACAGCTTGAGCTCCTCGAAATCAGCACTAGAAGGAAGAGCAGCACCTCCTTGTTGAGGATATGATTGCCTTTGAGCATAATGCTGTGGTTGCTGGAATCCAGGTGGATTAAACTGTTTACTTATGCCTTGCTGATATGGTTGCTGAATAGCATTCTGATTATTGCTCCAACTGAAATTGGGATGATTTCTGTTGTTAGGATGATAAGTAGCTGGCACAGGCTGCTTGCGATTGCTGATAATTGTTCACATACTGAACAGATTCATTAACAAGAGAACACAGATCCGTAGCATGAGAACCTGCACAAAACTCACATACCATAGCTATCTGATTGACTCCATAGTTGGCTAAAGAATCGACCTTCAAAGACAGCCCTTGGAGCTGCGCTGCAATAGCTGTAGCTGCATCAACTTCTAGAATACCTGCAACCTTCCCAGGTATCATCCTTTGAGTTGGGTTTTGATGCTCATTTGCAGCCATAGTTTCAATAAGATTATAAGCCTCAGTATAGCTTTTGGCCCACAAGGCGCCTCCAGCTGCTGCATCGAGCATGGGCCAAGATTGGGCCCCCAAACCAATATAGAAACCAGTGATCACCATCCAGTCAGGCATACCATGATGTGGACACTTTCTCAACATCTCCTTGTAGCGCTCCCAAGCTTCGCACATAGATTCTGTTGGTTGCTGTGCAAACTGAGTAAGAGCACTCCACATAGCTGTAGTCTTCACCATTGGATAGAACTTCACCAGAAACTTTTGTGCAAGATCTTTCCAAGTAGTGATGGACTCAGCTGGTTCAGAATGTAACCAGTCCTTAGCTTTATCCCTCAGAGAGAATGGGAAAAGCCTTAGCTTGATAGCCTCATCAGTCACACCATTATATTTGAAAGTACTACAGATCTCGAAAAAATTCCTAATCTGCATGTTGGGGTCTTCAATCGCAGCACCTCCGAAAGAAACAGAATTCTGCACCATCTGAATAGTGCCCGACTTGATTTCAAAAGTATTAGCCTGAATAGCCGGATGAAGGATGTTTGACTGAATCTCATCAATTTTAGGCCGAGAAAAGTCCATAAGAGCTGGATCTGCTACTGGAACTATATGATCACCCATGATTACTGGTTCTTTCTGCTCACTCTCTTTATCCGAATCTTCAAAATCTATCTTCTCCAGAATATCACGAACTGAGTCTGTCTCCTCAGCCGTATCTGAAGTTCTCTTGCGAGTGCGAGAACGTGTTTGCATAAACGCTCGCTAGAGTACCTGAAACACAACCGGAAACAATAAGTAACACGTCTTAATCAATGAGTCCTAATGACCACTGATGGCAAGTACATAAACTAAACAAATACACCGAGTCCCCGGTAGCGGCGCCAAAAACTTGTTAAGCACAAAACACGCGCTAATAATTCACGCCAGTATACGCGTTCGCAAGTAATATAGAATAAATTCTAGTTCGTTCCCACAGAGACTCAGACTAATTATGTTCAATTAACATGTACTCACCAATGTATGATTACTTCTTAATGTCAAGACAATAACACTTAGATTTGATTAACTAATTATTAACTACAATTAACTACGAGAATTAAACACTTAATTGACACTTGAATTAACAATATTAAACACACATGGGATCATAACTTCATTACTACTTCCTTCAATAGTTATCGTTATTACCCTTAGCATGTAACAGTGATGATATTAATCGAACAACACGAAACTGATAAAAGCCAACTTTCATTGTACTAATACCATTCTACCAAACATCCACAATTAATATAGAAGTTAAATAGGCATCAATTATGTTGAGACCCTATATGTCTACAGAATTTGACAACATAACGATTTAAGCACAAGTTATTCTTTATGATTACATAGGGCAAGTAAAATGGTTAGAGTTACCCACTAATCATGCATACACATATGTAAGGCATATGTCATAGCCTATTTGTACATTCGAGGATTTAACTCAACTCAAATAAGAATGTAATAAGTAAATAGTGGATCTACCGTCAAAGAGATCTCACAAAGTAACATTTGTCAAAGGATTCAGAAACAAGGTTCATCTACAGACTTGAGGAATTACTTCACTGGAAGAAGTTCAAGAAATTGATCAAGCCTCAGTGATACAAATCAAGATTGTGGATTTAATCAAGTGACAGAGATTTCGTCAGGGTATCAGAGAATTACAAGGATTTAATCTGAAGAAAATCAAAGTGTCAAAGTCAAGACATGAAGAAACGTCACAGAAGTTAGTCACTCATGAACCAGACAGTACATCGAGTGTCAACATTGAAGTGGTGGAATTGATTCATAATTCTCAGTGATTTTCAGAAGATTTTCAGAAGAGTGGTTGTTGCTCAAGATTAGTATTAATTCTCTATTAATTAATTAAGTCATATAATTTAATTAAGAAAATAAATTATATCTGCAAAGATTAATTTATTGATTAATTGAATTAATTGATTAATTAATTCTGAATTAATATTAAGAATTTTCAGAATTTTAATTGGATTAAAATCAGTTTTAATTCAGCAAGACAATTGAAATTGAACTAGCATGACAATTTGGATTGTCATACCGATTGTCATGCCAAGTCATTTCAATTGTCTCATCGAAAGTTCTACTGGAAGGAGATAGTCTTGCTAGTTCAGTTTGATAGGCTTGCTAGTTCAACAGATAGTCTTGCCGAAAGTCATTCTAGCTTAAACTGATTGTCATACCGAAAGTTCTACTGGTTCAGCAGATTATCTTGCTAGTTCAACCGATTGTCATTTCAGTTCAAGTGATTCTGTTGATTGAATTATAAAGACATAAGCAGTAGCAGACATTCAAGACTAATATAAAGAACACACTTATTCAAGAACAAAAAGAAAAGAAGTAGAAGCAGAAGCAATATTTCATCTTTTCATCTGCATATTTCAAGATCACAATTTCTAGTTTTAAAGTTAAATTCAAACAACTAGAAATCATTCTCTTGTTCTTGTGTAACTATCTAGCGGATCAAAATCCCTAGAACTTAATCTCAAATTGTGTTTAGCATTTGAATCTTTTTATTGCAAAAATAGAAAGAGTTCATGTCAAATTATTCTAGATTTGTGATAATTAATTTGAGATTAATCCCTTGTAATCGATACTGTTGTTGTAACACCTTTCAAGTTTAATAATATTTTTATTTAACTTGAATATTGTTTCAATTTTTTATTCCGCACTAAATTCGATTATTCGGTATTGTTTGTATTCAACCCCCCCTTCTACAAACACATTGGGACCTAACAACATACATGAACCTATGCTAGCATGGCAAGTTCTAAATCTCGAGATCCACCGTCGCTTCACAAGAGATTAACAGATTATCTTATATGTTCGCAACGCACATAAGACGAATAAGCACAACCTATGCTAGATATCATACAATCATCACACACTAAGGTATTAAACAACTAACTAAAGAAATCCATAGTAAATCCGTTATGACCCCATGATCACGATTAGGCCATGATAAAACTCATTGTCACCATGAGTTCATATGAAAACATGATAATAAAACATAATATAAACTAATAAAAATACTTATTAAAACCAGAGTACGTCACAAGAGTAAATAGATTCAAAGTAAATAAAACTAGCATCCACTGATACAACGAATAAAAGAATCACAAGAAAACGTATGCTTCCTCTTCTTCGTTATGATGTGCTAAAACGGTATTCTTCCTTCTCTCCTTGCTCCTTGCTTGATACCATACTTTTGTGAAACGTCTCTGAGAACTACTTATATAGAAGCCCACAAGAACCAGCCGTCTCAGAAGTCCATCAGAATAAGGATTATAAAATGCAGTATTAAAATTCTCGTCCCTAAGCGGCCACCTCAGATTCCTGAGCGGGCGCCCAAGCTCCCAAGCTGCCGCCCAACATCCTGAGCGGGCGCCCAAGCACCTTCTGGAAAATTCTGAATTCTGCTCCTAATTTTACTGCGTTCTGCCCCCAACTTTCCACAATCAATGCCCAGCACTTACCTAGGCTTATTTCTGATGAATTCTTCCTACATATGCAAGTTATACCCTGAAATGCAAAAACACTAGAAAAACGCATTAAATACATAAAATAACTGATTTCAAGACATCAATTCAAGCCATTATAAGACGTTCTAAGTGGTATAAAATGCCATTTATCAGTACCTTATCAGTACACATTGCACGGGACTCACTCAAGAACTGTCAGAAATAGGATATATGATTCCTGCATCTAGCCACTTCAAAATTTCTTTCTTCACCACTTCTTTCTTGATAGGATTAAGTCTTCTTTGTTGCTCAACAGTCGGCTTACTACCTTCCTCTAGCATAATTTTATGCATGCAATACGAAGGACTGATCCCTTTTATATCTGCTATAGTCCATCCGATGGCCGATTTGAATTCTCTCAAGATCCTCAAGAGCTTTTCCTCCTCACTACCTGAAAGGTCAGATGCAATAATAACAGGCAAAGTAGAAGCATCACCTAAAAAAGCATACCTCAAGTGTTTAAGCAATGGTTTGAGCTCCAAAGTAGGTGCTTCCTCAATAGATGGGTTGAGCTTTCCCTCAGCATTCTTGAGATCAGTATTACCAAGAGATTCAAATGGCATGTCTAACATTCGTCTCCAAGGAGAAGCATTTAGATAATGTAGTTGCTCATTGCCTTCCTCATCTTCACTATCAAATTCCCCCACTAAGGCTTTCTCTAAGGCGTCAGACATTAGCACATGATCAAGTTCTGAAGTTACCGCAGAATCAATCAAATCCACCTTTAAGCACTCCCCGTCTTCTGTAGGGAATTTCATTGCCTTGAATACATTGAATTTCACATCCTGATCCTGCACCCTCATGGTAAGTTCACCTTTATGCACATCTATCAAGGTATGGCCTGTAGCCAAGAAAGGTCTTCCCAAGATTATGGAAATCTTCTTATCTTTTTCGAAATCCAGAATGACAAAGTCTGCAGGGAAGAAGAGCTTATCCACCTTTACTAGCACGTCTTCAACGATGCCTCGTAGGTATGTAATAGAATGATCAACCAATTATAGAGACATGTAGGTGGGCTTTGGATCAGGCAAATTCAACTTTTTGAAGATAGACAATGGCATCAGATTGATGCTTGCTCCTAAATCGCACAGGCACTTGTCGAAAGACAACTTGCCAATGGTGCAAGGAATGGTGAAGCTACTTGGATCTTTAAGCTTTGGAGGTAATTTTTGTTGCAGCACAGCGCTGCACTCTTCCGTTAGAGCAACGGTATCAAGGTCATCCAGTTTCACCTTCCTTGAAAGAATACTCTTCATGAATTTCGCATAACTAGGCATTTGCTCCAGAGCCTCAGCGAAAGGTATGTTGATGTGAAGTTTCTTGAACACCTACAGAAACTTACCGAACTGCTTATCCAGCTTTTGTTTTTGCAATCTCTTAGAAAAAGGCGGTGGAGGATAGAGTTGTTTCTCCCCTGTATTACCCTCAGGTAGAATGTGTTCAACAGTAGTCTTCTTTGATTCCGCAGCTTACTCCTTTTGCTTCTCTTCTTCATCTACAACTTCAGCATCTTCATCTTTTGCTTTTTCAGTATCAGCAACTTTTCCAGACCTTAAGGTAATAGCTTTGACTTGCTCTTTAGCTTCCTTCCTGCCTGACACTTCAGTATCGCTGGGAAGTGTGCCAGGTTGACGATTGAGCACGGCATTGGCTATTTGACCGATTTGATTCTCCAAGGTCTTGATAGAAATAACCTAACTTTTGCACAACAGCTTAAGCTCCTCGATATCAGCACTAGAAGGTGGAGCAGCACCTCCTTGTTGAGGATATGATTGCCTTTGAGCATAATGTTGTGGTTGCTGGAATCTAGGTGGATTAAACTGCTTACTTATAGGTTGCTAATATGGTTGCTGAACAGTATTCTGATTATTGCTTCAGCTGAAATTGGGATAATTTCTGTTGTTAGGATGATAAGTAGCTGGCACAGGCTGCTGTGGTCGCTGATAATTGTTCACATACTGAACAGATTCATTAATAAGAGAACACTGATCCGTAGCATGAGAGCCTGCACAAAGCTCACAGACCATAGCTATCTGATTGACTCCATAGTTGGCTAAAGAATCGACCTTCAAAGACAGCGCTTGGAGCTGTGCTGTAATAGTTGTAGCTGCATCGACTTTCAGAATACCTGCTACTTTCCCAGGCATCATCCTTTGAGTTGGGTTTTGATGCTCATTTGCAGCCATAGTTTCAATAAGATTATATGCCTCAGTATAGCTTTTGGCCCATAAGGCGTCTCTAGCTGCTATATCAAGCATGGGCCGAGATTAGGCCCCCAAACCATTATAGAAACCAGTGATCACCATCCAGTCAGGCATACCATGATGTGGACACTTTCTAAATATCTCCTTGTAGCGGTCCCAAGCTTCGCATATAGATTCAGTCGGTTGCTGCGCAAACTGAGTAAGAGCACTCCTCATAGCTGCAGTCTTTGCCATTGGATAGAACTTCACCAAAAACTTTTGTGCAAGATCTTGCCAAGTAGTGATGGACCCAGCTGGTTCAGAAGGTAACCAGTCCTTAGCTTTATCTCTCAGAGAGAATGGGAAAAGCTTCAGCTTGATAGCCTCATCAGTAACACAATTATATTTGAAAGTACTACAGATCTCGACAAAATTCCTGATATGCATGTTGGGGTCTTCAGTCGCAGCACCTCCGAAAGAAACAGAATTATGCACCATCTGAATAGTGCCCGGCTTGATTTCAAAAGTATTAGCCTGAATAGCCGGATGAAGGATGCTTGACTGAATGTCATCAATTTTAGGCCGAGAAAAGTCCATAAGAGTTGTATCTGCTGCTGGAACTATACGATCACCCATGATTACTGGTTCTTTCTGCTCACTCTCTTTATCTGAATCTTCAAAATCTATCTTCTCCGGAATATCAAGAACCGAGTATGTCTTCTTAGCTGTATCTGAAGTCCTCTTGCGAGTACGAGAACGTGTTTGCATAAACGCTCGCTAAAGTACCTGAAACACAACCGAAAACTATAAGTAACACACCTTAATCAATGAGTCCTAATGACCACTGATGGTAAGTACATAAACTAAACAAATACGCCGAGTCCCCGGCAGCGGCGCCAAAAACTTGTTAGGCATAAGCTAATAATTCACGCAAGTATACGTGTTTGCAAGTAATATAGAATAATTTCTAGTTCGTACCCATAGAGAATTAGACTAATTATATTAAATTAACACTCACTCACCAATGTATGATTACTTCTCAATGTCAAGACAATAACTCTTTAGATTGATTAACTAATTATTAACTACAATTAACTACGAGATAGAAACACTTAATTAACACTTGAATTAACAATATTAAACACACATGAGATCATAACTTCATTACTACTTCCTTCAATAGTTATTGTTATTACCCTTAGCATGTAACGTTGATGATATTAATCGAATAACACGAAACTGATAAAAGCTAACTTTCGTTGTACAAATACCATTCTACCAAACATCCACAATTAAGATAGAAGTTGAACAGGCATCAATTATGTTGAGACCCTATATGTCTACAGAATTTGATAACATAACGATTTAAGCACAAGTTATTCTTTATGATTACATAGGGCAAGTATAACGGTTAGAGTTACCCACTATCATGCATACACATACATGAACCTATGCTAGCATGGCAAGTTCTAAATCTCAAGATCCGTCGTCGCTTCACAAGAGATTAACAGACTATCTTATATGTTTGTGACACACATAAGACGGATAAGCACAACCTATGCTAGATATCATACAATCATCACACACTAAGGTATTAAACAACTAACTAAAGAAATTCATAATAAATCCGCTATGACCCCATGATCATGATTAGACCATGATAGAACTCATCATCACCATGGGTTCATATGAAAACATGATAATAACACACAATATAAACTAATAAAAATACTTATTAAAACCAGAGTACGTCACAAGAGTAATAAGGTTCAAAGTAAAGAAAACTAGCATCCACTGATACAACGAATAAAAGAATCACAAGAAAATGTATGCTTCCTCTTCTTCGTTACGATGTGCTAAACGGTCTTCTTTCTTCTCTCATTGCTCCTTGCTTAATACCACACTTTGAAACGTCTCTGAAAACTACTTATATAGAAGCCCACAAGAACCAGCCGTCTCAAAAGTCCATCTGAATAAGGATTGTAAAAATCAGTATTAAAATTTTCGTCCCCGGGCGGCCGCCCCATATTCCTGAGCGGGCGCCCCAGCTCCCGGCAGCCGCCCTAGCATCCTGAGTGGACGCCCCAGCACCTTATGGAAAATATAAAATTCTGCTCCTGATTTTGCTGAATTATGCTCCTAACTTCCCACAACCAATGCAAGCACTTCCCTAGGCTTATTTTGATGAATTCTTCCTAAATACGCAAGTTATATCCTGAAATGCAAACACACTAGAAAAATGCATCAAATACACAAAATACTTGACTTCAAGACATCAATTCAAGCCATTATAAGACATTCTAAGTGGTATAAAATACCACTTATCAACATCCCCCACTCTACCTCGTGGATAAGCGATGGAATGGTCAGCTAGTTGCAATGACATGTATGTTGGTTTCGGATCAGGCAGACCAAGCTTCTTGAAGATAGATAAGGGCATCAGATTGATGCTAGCTCCTAAATCACATAAACACTTATCGAATGACAAGTTTCCGATGGTGCAAGGAATAGTGAAGCTTCCAGGATCTTTAAGCTTCAGAGGCAACTTCTGTTGCAACACAACACTGCATTCCTCCATTAGAGCAACAGTCTCTAAGTCATCGAGCTTCACTTTCCGAGAGAGAATACCTTTCATAAACCTCGCATAGCTAGGCATCTGTTCAAGAGCTTCAGCGAAAGGTATGTTGATATGAAGTTTCTTGAACACCTCCAAAAACTTCTCAAACTGCTTATCCAGCTTTTTCTTCTATAGCCTTTTAAAAAAAGGAGGTGGAGGATAGATCTGTTTCTCCCCTGTATTACCCTCAGAAAGAGTGTGTTCCATAGTAGTCTTCCTTGGTTCCACCTCTGCTTCCTTCTACACTTCTTCTTCAGCCACAACTATATTTTCTGAAACTTAAGATTTTTCAGGCTCTTCGTCTTGCTGAATTTGGGGGCTTGCGACCTTTCCAGACCTCAAGGTGATGGCGTTCACCTGTTCTTCAACTTCCCTCTTGCCTGGATTTGTTTCTGTATCACTAGGAAGCGTTCCTGGTGGTCGATTCAATAAGGAATTAGCAATTTGCCCTATTTGGTTCTCCAGAGTCTTGATAGAAACAGCCTGGCTTTGGCATATAAAAGCCTGGTTTTTGCACATAAGCCGCAACTCCTCCAATTCAGATTTTTCATTCGAATATAGACATGCACCATGAGTTTGTTGTTTTGGTGTAATTTGTTGCTGAAAACCAGGAGGGTTGAATAGCTTATTTCCAAACTGCTGGAACGGCTGTTGCATCGCATTCTGATTGTTGCTCCATCTGAAGTTAGGATGATTCTAGTTGTCAGGATGATAAGTGTCTGGAACTGGTTGCTGCGATCTCTAAAAGTTGCTCACAAACTGAGCTGATTCACTAGATATAGCGCATTGCTCTGTCACATGCGGAACTGCACACAGCTCACAAACACTAATTATCTGCTTAACACCATAGTTAGCCAGAGAATCGATCTTCATAGACAACGCCTTTAGTTGAGCAGCGATAGCCGTATCTGTATCCACTTCAAGAATTCCTGCTATCTTGCCCTGTGGACATCTCTGGGTTGGATACTGATATTCATTAGCAGCGATCAGTTTAATTAGATCATAAACTTCCTCATAGCTCTTTGCCCATAATGCTCCACCTACTGCTGCATCGAGCATGGGTCTGGACTGTGCTCCCAACCCATTGTAAAAACAATTGATGATCATCCAATCAGGCATTCCATGATGAGGACACTTCCTAAGCATCTCCTTGTAGCGCTCCCAAGCTTCATACAAAGATTCTCTCGTTTGCTGCGCAAATTGAGTAAGAGCATTCCTCATTGCAGCTGTCTTCGCCATAGGGAAGAATTTAGTCAGAAACTTTTGAGCAAGATCTTCCCAAATAGTAATCGAACCAGCTGGTAGAGAGTGTAACCAGCTCTTAGCTTTGTCCCTCAAAGAGAATGGGAATAGTCTCAGCTTCACAGCATCTTCAGAAACACCATTGAACTTGAAGGTGTCGCAGATCTCAATGAAATCCCTAATTTGCATATTGGGATCTTCCGTTGAAGAACCCCCAAACTGGATTGAATTCTGCACCCATTGAATTATGCCAGGCTTGATCTCAAAGGTATTAGCTGTGATAGCTGGCCTGACAATGCTAGATTGAATGTCATTGATCTTGGGTTGAGAAAAATCCATCAAGGCTTCCGTTCGTGCTGCTGGATCTCCCATTGTAATGAGTACCTGAAACACAAACAAATAAACCATGAAAGTAAAAGAATACCAGTCAGTGAACTTTAACGACCACTGATGATAAGCACATAAGCTAAAAATTAACACCGAGTCCCCGGCAGCGGCGCTAAAAACTTGTTAGGGCGAAAACACGCGATAATATTCACACAAGTATATGCGTTCACAAGTAGTATAAGATATAAATCAGATTCGTTCCCACAGAGACTGGTTTAGGTTAAGTTCAATTTATGCACCTATGCAACAATGTATGGTTTTCGCTCAATGCAAAGACAAATAATAAATTGGGTTTTTATTAAACTAAGAGATTAAACTAACAATTATAACTAAGAGAACAAGAATAATTGAATTAATATATATGACAAACATGGGATTCTAACTTCATTAAATACTTCATTCAATAGCCTTATTGTTCTTAACCTTAGCATTGATGGTGATGACACTAATCAGATAACACGATACTGATAAACGCCAACTTTCGTTGCACGAGTACCATTCTACCAGACATCCACAAAAGAGATAGAAGCTGAATAGGCACCAATTATATTGAGACCCTATATGTCTATAGAATTTGACAACATAACGGTTTAAGCACAAGTTATCTATCTTGATTACATAGGGCAAGTAAGATGGTTATAATTACCTACGAATCATGCATAACAAATACATGAACCTATGCTAGCATGGCAAGTTCTAAACCTCTATATTCATTATCGCTTCAATAGAGATTAACACGCTATCTTATATGTTAGCTACGCACATAAGACGGATAAGCACAACCAATACTAGGATATCATACAATCACCACACACCAAGATATCGAAACAAAATTAATTAATGAAATCCATAAGTAAATCCGCTAGAATCCCATGATAACGATTAGCCCATAATTGAACTCATCGTCACCATGGGTTCCAATGAAAGCATGGTATAAAACAAGGTTTTAATAAACTGAATAATAATTAAAGTATGAATAAACGAGATCTAGGTTCAACAAGAACGAAAACGAGCATCCAAAGTTACAACTAATTTAAAGAATCACAAGTTGAAAACAAGATCTTTTTTTTTGGAGTTGTTTTGTGCTTCTAGGTCTTCTCCTTGGTATCCTAATCTTCCCGGATGATGAAAACCTTTTTTTAAGTATATATACACCCATATTGGACCTGGACCCTTAAAATCGTCAAATATTACTCAAAAAAGGCTTTTCAACGAAATCAGCGAAGTCAGCCGCGCATCAGCGCACGGCCGCGCGGCACACCAGGCGGGCGCCTCCACCAGCAGGCGGGCGCCTCCTCCAGCAGGCGGGCGCCTGAAGCCTGTCTGGAAATTTTTTGATGAATCTTGTTTTGGCCATAACTTGAGTTCTACTCGTCAGAATTAGGCGATTCAACTGCCCACGCGAAGCTAACGAGATTCTCTACAACTTGATAATGGCCTTGACTTCCAAATCTTATCGCTTTTCATCATATTTCCTTTAAAAGCTCATTTCTTCATATAACTGATACCTGAAATGCAATAACACAAAAACACATCAAAATATCAACAACTTGAGTCCAAAACACCAATTTAAGCTTGTAATAAAGCGTTCCAAGTGGATATAAAATCCACTTATCAATCACCACTAACCTTGCACATTTATCTAAAGTTGAGTGTAATGATGCAATAAATGACATGTCTACAGAATTATATCATTTCCGTGTCACACTTAAGTCTCTTACTAAGAAAAATGCTAAAATAAAAGAAAACAATTTGTTTTTAAGTGAGAGGAATAATGTGTTAGAATATCAGTTTATTGAATTTGAAAAATTGAGAATTGAGTGTAAAATTACTAAGGATGAATTAACTGAGTCCTTGAAGAAAGAAGAGATCTTGAAGAAGTAGCTTGAACGAGAACAGGAGGTGATTAAGGCCTGGAAAACATCTAGAGATGTTCATGCTCAAATCACCAAAAACTTCATTTCAGGAGAATCTAGTCAAGTGAAGAAGGAGAAGAAAGTGAATATTGGTCATCTGTCTATCAAGCAATTATATGACAGACTAGAAAAGATTGAGGTTAAAATAAAGGCTAAAAGGAAAAACAATAGAAATGGTAAAGTAAGGATTAACAAGCATAACAACTACACACCTGATAAGTATGCTCCAAGAAAAATATGTGTTAAGTGTGGTAGTACAAATCATCTGTCTGTTAATTGCAAAACTGCCATGCCTACTTCCATATATGTGCCACCTCTTTTTCCCAACATGAATGCCATGTCTTCTATGCCTATGAATGTTATGTCTACACAGAATATGAATGCATAATTTGCAAATATGCCATTTGCACCTAATCCTTATTATGCTGTATTTAGTATGCCTCAAATGCCATTTAGCATGCCCTACTGGAATAACATATTTACTAATAGCATGTCATTTTCTATTAATCAAAATGTGCATGATAATTATGTTGTAATGAATGGTTTCAAAGGTCCAACTCAAATGACTAAGGATGAATCTGATATTCCCAAGTCAAATGAGATCAAACCTAAGAAATAGAAAAAGAAAGCTAACAAGGCAGGACCCACGGAAACGTGGGTACCAAAATCAACTTGATTTGATTTTAATGTGTGCAGGGAAACAGAAAGAATATATGGTACTTGGATAGTGGTTGTTCAAGACACATGACTGGTAATTCTACCCTGCTCAGAGAGTTCAAGGAGAGAGCTGGCCCAAGTATTACTTTTAGAGATGACAACAAGGGTACTGTGGGATATGGCTTGATTTTAAAAGACAATATCATCATTGAGGAGGTTTCCTTAGTGGATGGTCTCAAGCATAATTTGTTGTATCAACCAGCTGTTTGATAAAGGCAATTCAGTAACCTTCAACTCAGAAGCCTGTGTTGTGACAAACAAGAGGAGCAACAAAGTGGTTCTCACTGGAGTGAGAAAAGGAAGTGTGTACCTAGCTAACTTTAACTCATTAAATGCAGAATATGTTACTTATCTTCTCAGTAAAGCAAGTCAAGATGAAAGTTGGCTTTGGCACAAGAAGCTATCCCATCTAAACTTCAAGACCATGAATGAACTTGTAAAGAAAGAACTGGTTAGAGACATTCCTCAAGTGGAGGTTTCTAAGGATGGACTGTATGATGCTTGCCAAAAGGGGAAGCAAATTAAAGCATCATTCAGAAAGAAGCTTGATTCAACAATTGAAGAACCTTTACAACTTCTACACATGGATTTGTTTGGACCAGTCAATGTGTTATCCATCTCAAGGAAAAGATTTTGCCTAGTAATTGTAGATGATTTCTCAAAGTTCTCTTGGACATATTTCCTTAAGTCCAAAGATGAGGCTAGTGAAATAATCATCAATCACATAAGGCAAGTCAACAATTATCCTGATTTCAAAGTTAGAAGAATCATGAGTGACAATCATCCTATCATGAGAGCATTTTGTGAAGAACTGTAAATACTGCATGCTACACTCAGAATATTTCTCTGGCTAATCAAGCAAAATGCATGACTCCCTATCAAAATTGTTCAAGAACAAGAAGCCAACTTTGAATTTTCTTCATGTCTTTGGCTGCAAATGTTATATCTTGAGAAATCAAATTGATCAGAATGGGAAGTTTGATGCTAAAGCAGATGAAGGAATTTTTGTTGGATATGTTGTTGGTAAAGCATACAGAGTCTACAATCTGAGAACCAATATTTTTGTGGAATCAATACATGTTGTGTTTGATGATAAAAATATTGAAGGACTGCAAGATGGAGATTACCATGAGAGCCTCAAATTTGACAATGTGGAGATGGTTAGTGATGACAGTGATGATGAAAGTGATCAAGAAACAGTATCAAAGGATAATGCAGAAAAATCCACTACCAATGAAGCATAAAATTCAACATCTTTCGAGTTACAAAATGCTTCATCCGTCGGGAGACAATCTGCTTTATCCGTCGGGAGACAACCAGCTTCATCCATCGGTACTCAAAATTCACCATCCGTCGGGTCATCGAAAGAAGCTGGAAGTCAGAATAGATCACTTACAGAAAGTTCCCATTTCTCAAATCAAAGATCCATTAACTCAGGGGGAGTTTCTAATAATCAAAACTTAATCACACATCAAGACAACAATGAGGCCTCTTCATCTAGAGCTAATCTACCTCAACAAAGGAAATGGACAAAGGATCACCCCTTTGAGCTCATCATTGGTGATGTATCTTCTAGAGTTCAAATAAGGAGAGCAACTCAGGA
The DNA here is from genome assembly GCF_009905375.1 of Apium graveolens. Classification (NCBI taxonomy): domain Eukaryota; kingdom Viridiplantae; phylum Streptophyta; class Magnoliopsida; order Apiales; family Apiaceae; genus Apium; species Apium graveolens. Next base: position 98,656,903 of record NC_133649.1, read on the forward strand.
AGAATGTCTATATAGCAGCTTCCTCTCTAAGGAAGAACCAAAGAAGGTAGAAGAAACTTTGTTGGATCCTGATTGGATTTTAGCTATGCAGGAGGAGCTTAATCAATTTAAAAGGAATAAGGTATGGAAGCTGGTACCCAAGCCTAAAGGGATGAATCCAATAGAGACACCAAATGGGTATTCAGAAACAATATGGATGAAAATGGCATAGTAGTCAGACACAAAGCTAGATTGGTTGCTAAAGGCTATTGTCAACAAGAAGGAATAGATTTTGATGAAACATTTGCTCCTGTTGCAAGACTTGAATCCATCAGAATCTTCTTAGGCTATGCAGCCCATGCCAATTTCAAGGTCTATCAAATGGATGTCAAAAGTGCCTTTCTGAATGGAGATTTGGAGGAGGAAGTCTATGTCAGTCAGCCTCCTGGTTTTGAAGATCCAAATTTTCAAGAATATGTTTACTATCTTTTGAAAGCACTTTATGGATTGAAGCAAGCACCTAGAGCCTGGTATGACACTTTGTCAAAGTTTCTTTTAGAGAATCACTTCACTAGAGGTACTGTAGACAAAACTTTATTCTTTAGAAATGTTAATGGCTCTAGCAAACTTCTTCAAATTTATGTAAATGACATTATTTTTGGATCTACAGATGACAAACTTTGTAAAAAGTTTGCCAAATTGATACAAAGTAAGTATGAAATGAGCATGATGGGAGAACTAACCTACTTTCTTGGTTTGCAAGTTAAGCAAGTTAGTGATGGAATATTCATTAGTCAAACTAAATACATTTATGATCTTTTAAAGAAGTTTGATTTAATGGATTGCACATCTGCAAAAACTTCCATGGCCACTGCAACTAAGCTTGAATTAAACACTACTGAAAAGTCTGTGGATATTTCAAGTTATAGGGGCATGGTTGGCTCACTTCTATACTTAACAGCTAGTAGGCCAGATATAATGTTTGCTACATGTCTGTGTGCTAGATTTCAGGCTGATCCTAGAGAATCTCACTTAGTAGCTATTAAGAGAATTTTCAGATATCTCAAGGGAACACCAAAACTTGGCATTTGGCACCCTAGAGATTCTGGTTTTGATATAACTGGTTATTCAGATGCAGATTATGCAGGTTGTAGAATTGACAGAAAAAGTACAACAGGAACCTGTCAATTTCTAGGAAACAAGCTTGTATCCTGGTTCAGTAAAAAGCAAAATTCAGTTTCTACTTCTACAGCTGAAGCTGAGTATATTGTTGCTGGCAGTTGTTGTACACAGATTTTGTGGATGAGAAACCAATTGCTAGACTATGGTTTGCAAGTGGAAATAATTCCTATTTTCTATGATAACACAAGTGCAATTGCCATCACTGAAAATCCAGTACAGCATTCAAGAACAAAGTAAAAGGAATATGTCCTAAGTCCAATCATGTATTAGGATTTAGGAATAACTTCCTGTATAATCTGTTTTGATTTCATTGATATTAATAAAAGACTTGTTTTGTTTTTATTACGGGCTTTACCTATTTAAGTGTTTAAATAAGATATACCATAGTTTAGAGTAAAGCTTTTTATGGATTATGATGAGATCATAATAGTGAGACCTAAAAGATGATAACTCTAAACTTAAATAGTTCATGGTCGTAGGATTACTAACTGGTAATTAATAATCTGCAGAGATCGGTACATACTATGCTTGCTTCATTATGAAGGATGTCTGCTCTCATAGACATTTGTGTGGTGACAGTATAGCTAGTATGTAGGTGCTTATTATAGAATAAGTTCACTGAACATGACTCGCACAGCTGAACAACTGATGAAGTTCACTCACGTGTCAGCAGTTGTTCATATAGTGATAGTTGTACAAGTATCCTTAGACTTGAGGTCATCATAGTCATTTTGTGTACACTGAACTATGTTTTGGTTTAGTTCTTAGTCTCCAGGGATAATTATTAGGGCTCTACTGGGTATAGGAATTTGTACACGAAGATAGTGTATGATCAATAAAGGATCTACCCCTTCCAGTGAAGGAAGCGAATGTTCAAGGCTGATCCACTATGCTAGTTCAGGAATCTCTGGCTAGAGTGAATGAAATTAGAAAGGAGTTTCTATTTTGCATAGAACTAAGCATAGTAAATGGTAAGCAAGTGATTAAATTAAACAGGCTTGACACGAGATCCATGCCGTGTATTTAATCGGGACATTGTAGGGTAGAAGGAGTTTATTGTACGGTAAGTATTCACTGAATAGGTTCTTGTTATTTTAAGCAGTGAATTCATATTATCCGGATAGTCGCGATATGCTGAGAAGTATCTCTCACGATGTAGAATAAATATGATTAATTAATTAATCATATTTAATAAATTAGAGAATTTATATAAATAATGATAAAATAGTTTTATTATTATTTATTTCTACTACCGGCTTAATATTGAACCTACAGGGTCATACCATAAAAGGAGAATGATTTAATGGTGGAGGAATTAATTAACAATGGCTAATAATTATTTATTTATGAAATAAATAATTAATTGGAAAATTTAATAATTGATTAAATGAGATTTAATTGATTATAAATTAATTAAGAAAAGTTCTTAATATTATTAATTAAGGATTTAATTTTTGGAAATTAAATCAAGAATGAGAATTATTTCTAAAGTGTTTAGAAAAAGAATTAATAATTAAAAGGTGTTTTAATTATTAATGAGAATAATAAATGGGATAATAATAATAATATTTATGGGAAAATTTCAGCTGAAAATTTTGCCTATAAATATACTATTATAAACCCTATTTTTATTCTAACCCCAAAATTTTATAAAACCTAATTCTCTCCACCTCCTCCTCCTCCTTAACGTCGTTTTCTTGGTGGATACCGGTGGAGTGCTTCACGTTTGAGGAGCAGCTGCTAAGGATCTCCGATCGTTGCTTTTGGATCGCATATTAAAGGTTAGTAATCGATCCATATGTTTTTACCTCGATTTATATGCTTTTATTTGAATTTTATGTGTAAAGAGTGTTTTACCATGCCTCCGCTGCGATTAAAATCCAACAATGGTATCAGAGCATAGGTTGTATGCATATAGATCTGTGGTAAAAAATTCAGAATTTTATGTGCTTGTATGAATTAATTATGATTTTTACAAGTTTTATTATGGATTAATTTTGTCTGATGAGAAATCGTTTCTCAGATTAATTTTGATTGTTGATCTGGGTTCTACAAGTGTTGTAGATCGTCTGGGTATTTTTCTTATAATTTTATTATGTATAGATTATTTATTATGAATTTTTGAAGTTGTTACAATTAAAATTCATAATTAAATTATCATATATATATATATGTATTATTTGTTAGTATGTATATATATATATCTTCTGTGTTGTTGTTGCTGCTATTAAAGAGAGCAGACAAATGTTGAATGCACGGAAAAGAAGGAACAATCAGATACGACGGCACGCTAATCGAGACGATGTCAGGCAGCGGCGAATCGCAGAAAGGGGGAGGACCGCGCGTCGACCACGCGCGCGTGGGGCTCATGCGCTGGCGTGCCACGCGCGGCGCGTGGAAGACAGGCACTGATGACCTCATGCTGACATCATCAGATGACGTCATGCTGACGTCAGCACAGGGGTTCGGGCGCGTGACGCGCGTGTGCGCGTGGGGGCGCGTGGGGAACAGTCACACACGCGCTGGGCGCGTGGGGAACAGTCACACACGCGCCTGACAGCGCGTGTGCGCGTGGGGGCGCGTGGGAGATCTTCTTTCGGCGCGTGCAGGCGCGTGGCAGCTCAGAATTGGGCGATTTTGGTGCCGTTGGATTCGTCTTTTCGAGACGCTTCTAATGGTATATTGTATGATATTTTATGAAATTGTTTCGAACTGTTTATAGCTAACAGAAGTGTTTTAAAGCTGTGTTTAATTGTTTTAACTGCTTTTAAATGCTTCATGTGATACACAGAGATGTATAATGCTTAGACTAATGTGCTAGATGATGTAACATGCCTACCTTGATGTTTATTCATGTTTATATATGTGATATATGCTTAGTTTATCATGCGATGATAGATTTAGGTGAACTTAAATGAACATAAGGCGTTTGTTAGACAACCTAGTATAGTGAAATTGTTTCATAACCTTAATAATAATATTATGAATACAATCATGAGATTCTTGTGTTTATGAAACACGTAATTGAATATGAATTTTCGATATGAGAGAAAGGATGATTCTGTCAACAACAGATTTCTATCTGTAAGAAAGGGTTATTAAGTGACGCCTCTTGACAATGCTCCACCCGATCTGGGAATCATCTGATTATTGATTATTGATTTGAAATATTTAATTTAAAAGGAAGAATCTCTTTATAATATGATTATGATTATAACGTAATATAATCCCTCTAAAATTAAATAATATCAAGTAGTAATTGGCCAATGACACAACGGGCTTGTGTCGGTCATAGCCTTCCAACATGATAGAAAGTAGTTCTTATTTTTAAATCATTGTCGTTTCGTGCCACAGCCGAGGGCTTTGATTTCGAAATAAGAAATACTTGTCTATTACATAGAGATGTGTACATTGAATAAGAATCTAAAGGTCGGTACGTGCCACAGCCGTGGGCCTTTGGGGACTGATTCAATTGTACGGAATGTTGGGTTAGACTTGACTTAGAATATTGAGTTTGTCGTGCCACAGCCGTGACTCAATTATTCAAGAGGCTAAAGTTTGATTAGGGAATAACATTAGATGTAATTGACAAGAGTTGTCTGCCTATTGAACATTACATGGCGTTTCGTGCCACAGCCAGGGTTGTGTAATGGAATGTAGGATCCCTATTCCCACTAGCATTATGAATGCTTAATTTTTCACGTAGGGGGTTGAATAAATTAGGTAAACTAGTGGGAGCCACTTATGAATAAAGACCCGATTTATATAGTGTTTTAAAATGAAATCGAATATTTGCTAAGTGTTGTTATGTGTTTATCATTTATAAATTTACAATATACATTATGTCTTCTGCACTATCACTCAGGAGCATACTAGATGCTCACAAATTGACTGGTCCTAATTATGCTGACTGGCTTCGAAACTTGAGAATTGTTCTCAGGATTGAGAAGCTGGAATACGTGATTGACTCACCTAAGCCTACTGAACCTGCTAGCGATGCGCATAATGATGAACATGTTGTGTATTGTAAGTGGATAGATGATGCAAATGTTGCTCAATGCATCATGCTAGCTTCCATGAACATTGAGCTACAGAAGCAACATGAGCATATGGATGCTCACACTATCCTCATGCATCTACAAGAGTTGTATGACGTGGCGGGGAGGACAGCTCGATATGAGATATCGAAGGAGCTGTTCGGTTGTAGGATGTCTGAGGGATCATCTGTGAATGACCATGTACTTAAGATGATCAATTTGATTGAACTTCTTGGACAACTTGGTTTTGCCATGGATGGGGAGCTGAGCCAAGACTTGGTCTTGCAATCGCTTCCGAGTTCGTTCTCGCAGTTTGTTGTGAACTTTCACATGAATAAGTTGGATGTCAGCCTGCCTGAACTCCACAACATGTTGAAGACTGCGGAATCGAATTTTCCCACTAAGAAGAGTTTTGTTCTTCAAATTGGTGAAGGTTCCAATCTTAAGAAAAGGAAGAGGAACCCTTCCAAGAAGAAGAAAGTAGGTGAGAAAACGCCGGTTCCACCAAAAGCTGAAGACCCCAAGAGCAAAGTTGTTTGCTTTCACTGTAACAAGGTGGGGCAATGGAAGAGGAACTACAAGGTTTACCTTGCAGAATTGAAGAAGATGAAGGGTAGTGAGACTACCGCTTCTGATTCAGGTATGTTCATGATTGAAGTGAATATGTCATTAAAACAAATTTCTACTTGGGTATTAGATACCGCCTGTGGTTCTCAAATCTGCAATTTGTTGCAGGGACTAAGGAGAAGTAGGACTTTTAAAGAAGAGGAGGTGATTCTACTGATGGGAAATGGAGCAAGAGTTGCTGCTGAAGATGTAGAATCATTTCATTTACATATGCCTACGGGCAAGACTATTGTTTTAAATAATTGTTATTTTGTTCCCTCGATTGTGAGGAATATTATTCCCATGTTAGACTTGGCTGGATTTTCATTTATTATTGAGAATAATGAATGTTCTATTCTTAGAGATAATATTCTTTATGGACGTGGTACTTTAAATAATGGTCTGTATGTATATGACATAGAGCATGATTTACTTCAGATTGAACAAACAAATAAAAGAAAAGGGATGATGAAAATCTCACTTTATTGTGGCACTGCAGTCTCCATTTAGTGGACATGGAGAGAAGGCTACAAATTTGCTAGGAATGGTACACACAGATGTATGTGGACCAATGTCTACGCAAACCATGGGTGGATTTTCATACTTTATTACTTTCATAGATGATAGATCTGGATTTGGATATGTGTTTGATGAAACACAAGTCTGAGGCCTTTGAAAAGTTCAAAGAATATAAGTATGAAGTGGAGAAACAAACCAAATATAGTATTATAATTCTTCGATTAGATCAAGGTGGTGAATACTTGAATGGAGAGCTTCTGGATTATTTCAAAGTAAATGGTATAGTCTCCCAGTGGACTCCTCCAGATTGGTATCTGAAAGGAGAAATCGAACTCTGTTAGACATGGTTCGGTCCATGATGAGCTATGCAAATCTTCCAGTATTCCTATGGGGTTATGCATTGGAAACCTCGGCATATTTACTGAATAAGGTGCCTTCCAAATCTGTTCCTCAAACTCCATATGAGATATGGAAAGAAAGGAAACCGAGTCTTAAACACGTTAAGATTTGGGGATGTCCAGCTTATGTCAAGTAAGTTGACCCAGATAAGCTGGAATATCGATCCGTAAAATGTAGTTTTGTGGGATATCCTAAAGAGACTTTAGGGTATTACTTTTACACCGATCATCGGGTGTTTGTCTCCAGACATGCTACCTTCTTGGAAAAGGAGTTTATCCTTGAAGGAAACAGTGGGAGCAAAATTGAACTTGATGAAGTTCAAGAAGCACAAACTACCATGGATCAAGTGGAAACACCTGTTCTGACTGAACAACCTTCTGTGGAACAGCCCATTCATAGGTCAGGGAGAGTGTTTCGCCAACCTGAGAGGTAATATGGCCTTGTCATTGAGAATGACAATGAGTTGTCGATCATTGATGATGACGACCCTGTGACCTATAATGAGGCTATGGGTAGTGTTGACTCAGAGAAATGGCATAGTGCCATGAAATCCAGAATGGAATCTATGTATACGGTATACAAAAGATAGATTATAGCAGATGGCCAGGTGGAGACCTATAAGGCCAGGCTTGTGGCAAAAGAATTCAAACAAAGGCAATGGATTGACTTTGATGAAACCTTTTACCTGTAGCCCTGTTAAAATCAGTTCGGATTTTGCTTGCGATTGCCGCTTACTACGACTATGAGATCTGGCAAATAGCCAGATGGTTTTCTTTCCAAGAGAAAATAAAACCTAGTGTGTAAGCTGCTGCGAACCAAATGTGGTTTAAAGCAAGCTTCTCGAAAGATGGAACATTCGTTTTGATGAGACAATCAAAGAGTTTGATTTTATCAAAAACGTAGATGAACCATGCGTCTACAAAAGGGTTAGTGGGAGCGCGGTAACATTTCTTGTATTGTATTGAAATAGAGTTGACACACATAACAACATAGTAGACCCACTCACAAAGCTACTTTCTGAAAGTCACTTTGATCATCATAAAGACTAGATGGGTATTAGATACCAGAGTGATTGGCTTTAGTACAAGTGGGAGATTGAAAGGAATATGTCCTAAGTCCAATCATGTATTAGGATTTAGGAATAACTTCCTGTATAATCTGTTTTGATTTCATTGATATTAATAAAAGACTTGTTTTGTTTTTATTACGGGCTTTATCTATTTAAGTGTTTAAATAAGATATATCATAGTTTAGAGTAAAGCTTTTTATGGATTATGATGAGATCATAATAGTGAGACCTAAAAGATGATAACTCTAAACTTAAATAGTTCCTGGTCGTAAGATTACTAACTGGTAATTAATAATCCGCAGAGATCGGTACATACTATGCTTGCTTCATTATGAAGGATGTCTGTTCTCATAGACATTTGTGTGGTGACAGTATAGCTAGTATGTAGGTGCTTATTATAGAATAAGTTCACTGAACATGACTCGCACAGCTGAACAACTGATGGAGTTCACTCACGTGTCAGCAGTTGTTCACATAGTGATAGTTGTACAAGTATCCTTAGACTTGAGGTCATCATAGTCATCTTGTGTACACTGAACTATGTTTTGGTTTAGTTCTTAGTCTCCAGGGACAATTATTAGGGCTCTACTGGGTATAGGAATTTGTACACGAAGATAGTGTATGATCAATAAAGGATCTACCCCTTCCAGTGAAGGAAGCAAATGTTCAAGGCTGATCCACTTATGCTAGTTCAGGAATCTCTGGCCAGAGTGAATGAAATTAGAAAGGAGTTTCTAATTTGCTTAGAACTAAGCATAGTAAATGGTAAGCAAGTGATTAAATTAAATAGGCTTGACACGAGATCCATGCCTTGTATTTAATCGGGACATTGTAGGGTAGAAGGAATTTATTGTACGATAACTATTCACTGAATAGGTTCTTGGTATTCTAAGCAGTGAATTCATATTATCCGGATAGTCGCGATATGCTGAGAAGTATCTCTCACGATGTAGAATAAATGTGATTAATTAATTAATCATATTTAATAAATTAGAGAATTTATATAAATAATGATAAAATAGTTTTATTATTATTTATTTCTACTACCGGCTTAATATTGAACCTACAGGGTCACACCATAAAAGGAGAATGATTTAATGGTGGAGGAATTAATTAATAATGGCTAATAATTATTTATTTATGAAATAAATAATTAATTGGCAAATTTAATAATTGATTAAATGAGATTTAATTGATTATAAATTAATTAAGAAAAGTTCTTAATATTATTAATTAAGGATTTAATTTTTGGAAATTAAATCAAGAGAGAGAATTATTTCTAAAGTGTTTAGAAAAAGAATTAATAATTAAAAGGTGTTTTAATTATTAATGAGAATAATCAATGGGATAATAATAATAATATTTATGGGAAAATTTCAGCTGAAAATTTTGCCTATAAATATACTATTATAAACCCTATTTTTATTCTAACCCCAAAATTTTATAAAACCTAATTCTCTCCACCTCCTCCTCCTCCTTAACGTCATTTTCTTGGTGGATACCGGTGGAGTGTTTCACGTTTGAGGAGCAGCTGCTAAGGATCTCCGATCATTGCTTTTGGATCACATATTAAAGGTTAGTAATCGATCCATATGTTTTTACCATGATTTATATGCTTTTATTTGGATTTTATGTGTAAAAAGTGTTTTACCATGCCTCCGCTGCGATTAAAATCCAACACAAAGCACATAGACATTAAGTACCACTTCATAAGGGAACATGTAATGAATGTTACTGTGGAACTATATTTTGTTCCAAGTGAAAAGCAGCTTGCAGATATATTTACCAAGCCACTGGATGAATCCACCTTTTCAAGGTTGGTAAGTGAGTTAGGTATGCTAAATTACTCTTGAATCTTTATAGATAATTTGCAAGTTGTAATGCAGCCAGAAATTAAATTGGTTTTTCAGTCTTGGATGAAATTTTGGCTAAGTCAAAATTTACATCTCGACGGATGATCATTATCCATCGAGTTTGATCATCCGTCGGTATACATTTTGTTAATAAAATCAATTATTTTTCTGGAATATTTTATAACTCGACGGATAACTATTTATTCTCATCCGTCGAATTGTCTGAATCCTAGCCGTTAATTTTCTGAACATTATCCATCGAGTATACTTACAGTTTATAAGCATAACACGATGGATAATTGATGGAATTTTTACAGTTTATTTTTTAAACGGCTATTTTGGGAAATTCTTATTGGTTACTTTATTATTTTTGACAGTTATTTTTGAGAGAGTATAAAAGCACAATTCATTTTCACTGCTTTTCTTTTATCATTCTCAAATCTTCTGCTCTAAGTTATCTCTTTCTCAAAAGCACTTACTCTCTCTCTCTCTGCAAGTTTTTACTCTCTAACAATGGCACTAGTCATAAAGATCATGTCTCAAACTGGATTTATCTACGAGAAGAACAACTTCACAACTTTAGTGAACAAGGGGATTCAGCAGTCTGGGGACTACCATAAAATGATGGATTTTGTGAAGATTTGCAAACTCAATTATGCCATGCTGGAATCACCCACCATTTACTGTGAGGTTGTTGAAGAAATGTGGACGACTGCAACATACAACTCAACTGATAAGACTGTCACTTTCACTATTAAAGGTAAGGAATTTTGTGTTAATAGTGATATTTTAAAAGCATGTTTTAAAATTCCCTGATAACACTGTAACTTCTCTACACATAGACACTGATATTGTTACTATGCTTAATTCAATGGGCTATGCACTCTCTACTTCTAAATTAAGTCAAATTAGGAGGTTGGGTCTTAGGAAGGAGTGGAGTTATCTGTGTGATGTAGTTACTAAAGTATTTTCTGGTAAAATTAGCAATTTTGATTCAGTTAATATCTCTATGCTTAACATGCTTTACATGCTAGTAACTGATAAATTTTACAACTTTAGTGATCTTGTCATATTTGAGTTGGGATTTAAGTTAGGGGAGTTAAATAAGAGGGGTAAAAATATTTACTATGCTAGATTTTTAATGATGCTTTCTAACCACCTCTCTGAGGATATTGTGCTTGAGAACCCAACCAACAAATTAGATTGTTGGGTTCAAGAAAGAAGAATCATTGCGGATTTGAACAGGGCAAACAATCACAAAGAGGTGCCACTCTTCTATTTTCCTGTTATGGAGGCACCTCAGGTAAGTGAGGTAAGTTCAACTGTCTCTACTCTTCCAGCCTCACAAACTTCTTTGCATTCCAGTGTAGCCATGGCAACTGTGTCATTGACCTAACAGTTGCCTACCCAAGCTACCAAATCCAAAATTTCAAAAACAAAGTCAAAGAAAGCCCCCTCTGGTGTCTCTCAAAAGATGTAAGTTGCAAAATCCACCAAACCAAAAGAGGGGAGTGTGAAGGTGGGTAAGAAAGGTGAGGGATAGGGTGAAAATCAAAGAAACCCTAAGGATAAGGTTGAAGATGTGAGTGTTTCCCAGCCTAACAACACTACGGTTTCCCGACAAACTGTAGTGCTTAATAAGGATATAAGCTCATTACTAGTTGCATCCTCCCAAAAGGATGTGACTATTAAACAAAGCTCTCAGCCAAGAGCACATGCCAAAAGGGTAAGGGACACAAGCTCACCCCAAACTTACACTAGAAAGAAGAAATCAAAGACCCTTGGGGATGCACGGGGTTCACACACTGTGCAAACTGGTGCTAATGACACAGTCACTGCACCTTCTCAAAGTCAGGTTGATGTGACTCCAATAAATATGGAGTCACAGCCAAAATCTCTAACAATTGAAGCCCCTGAAACACCAAACTCTCCCATACACTCCTTGGATGTTGATATGATAAACACATCACTTCCAAATTCTCCATCTTTAACTCTCTTAGAGAAGCCAAAAATCCAAGCAAGTGAGCATCATCTTCTAGATGATTTGTTGGCTCACTTGCCATTTCTTTCTGAAACTGTTGAGATATCTTTGCCAAAATTCTCATCAATCTGCACAGAGTCCACAATAGTTTCCACTCCAAACTCATTCATTTCTACTCACTCGATGGATATTTTTCATCCGTCGAGTAGTGATTGTATCCCGACGGATAAGCTTAATAGCAGTTATCCGTCGGATAGTCAAACTGCTAACCCGACGGATATCCCTTATCTGTCGAGTGTCTCTGCACAACTTCAAATTTCATCAATTATTACAAGTGCAGAAGGCTTAGTGGTAGTGCAATCACTCCTAGGATTGAGGGAAGGGAGTGAAATGAGTGAGAGTCTGGGTTGCTCCCAGGAAAAAAGAGAGGAAAAGAGTGAACAAATGCAATCCATTTCTTCAGGATTGGAAAAAGTGAGTGTGAGAAGTCCCACCTTAGATGGTGAAGGTGAGGGTGTGAGGCTGGGGATCCAAGGGGAGACCTGAAGGAATTTACGGATGAGCGGAAGCGTGAAATAATATTTATTCCGTAAAAACCATATACCGCACATATAGAAAAACGTATAAAAGGGAAAAACTGAGGAATCGTAACCATACCTCGTGAATCGAAGCTTTATAAAATTGGAGTGCTAGCAGTTGCTCCTCGGTGTGTGAAGCACTCTACCGGTATCCACCAAGAACGATCCTCTTCGATGATCCTTTTTATAAAACTAAGCTTTTATAAAAATGGAGTTTTGGGAGAGAGAGAGAGAAGAAGAAGATGGAGGCTAGGGTTTTCACAAAACCAAAATTGTGTGTGTGTTTTTAAAGAGCCATCCATCTCATTCTATTTATAGGGCTCTCCTAGGGTTTTATAATATATCTTTATATATATTAACCCCCACATTTTATCTTCATAAAATGCTTTAATAATAATTAAAACTATTTTAATCATTATTTCTTTTCTTAACTATTTAGAAAATAATTCTCTCTCTCATTATTTCATCAAAGAAAATATTCTTTTATGGTGTGACCCTGTAGGTTCAATATTATGCCGGTAGTAGAAATAAATAATAATAAACTTTTATTAATTATTTACATGAATACTAAAATTCACTAAATATAATTAACTGGTTAATTATATTTATTCTACATCGTGAGTGATGTTTCTCAACATATCGCGACTATTCGGATAATATGAATTCACTGCTTAGAATACCAAGAACCTATTCAGTGAATAGTTACCGTACAATTAATTCCTTCTACCCTCCAATGTCCTGATTAAATACAAGGCATGGATCTTGTGTCAAGCCTATCTAATTTAATCATTTGCTTTCCCATTCACTATGCTCAGTTCTATGTAAATTAGAAACTCCTTTCTAATTTCATTCACTCTGGCCAGAGATTCCTGAACTAGCATAAGTGGATCAGCTATGAACATTCTCTTCCTTCACTGGAAGGGGTAGATCCTTTATTGATCATACACTATCTTCGTGTACAAAATCCTATACCCAGTAGAGCCCTAATAATTGTCCCTGGAGACTAAGAACTAAACCAAAGCATAGTTCAGTGTACACAAGATGACTATGATGACCTCAAGTCTAAGGATACTTGTACAACTATCACTATGTGAACAACTGCTGACACGTGAGTGAACTCCATCAGTTGCTCAGCTGTGCGAGTCATGTTCAGTGAATTTATTCTATAATAAGCACCTACAAATTAGCTATAGTGTCACCACAGAAATATCTATGAGAACAGACATCCTTCATAATGAAGCAAGCATAGTATGTACCAATCTTTGCGGATTATTAATTACCAGTTAGTAATCCTATGACCAGGAACTATTTAAGTTTAGAGTTATCATCTTTTAGGTCTCACTATTATGATCTCATCATAATCCATAAAAAGCTTTACTCTAAACTATGGTATATCTTATTTAAACACTTAAATAGATAGAGCCCGTAATAAAAACAAAACAAGTCTTTTATTAATATCAATGAAATCAAAACAGATTACATAAAAAGTTATTCCTAAATCCTCATACATGATTGGACTTAGGACATATCTCTTTCAATCTCCCACTTGTACTAAAACCAATCACTTTGGTATCTAATACCCATCCTGTCTTTATGATGATCAAAGTGACTCTGAGAAAGTGGCTTTGTGAGTGGGTCTGCTACGTTGTTATGTGTGTCAACTCTCTCGATCTTGACATCTCCTCTTTCAATGATTTCCCTAATCAAATGAAAGCGTCGCAAAACATGTTTGGAATTTTTATGAGACCTAGGTTCCTTGGCTTGTGCTATTGCTGCGTTGTTATCACAATACAACATAATAGGCTCCTCAATGCTAGGAACAACTCCCAACTCAGAAACAAATTTCCTCATCCAAACGGCTTCTTTTGCAGCCTCACTTGCAGCTATATATTCTGCTTCCGCTGTGGAGTCAGCCGTTGTCAACTGTTTGGAACTCTTCCAACTTATCGCACCACCGTTTAGAGTAAACACGTACCCTGACATGGATTTGCTATCACTCTCTGATTGAAAACTAGAGTCAGTATAACCCTCTATTTTCATATCAGATTCACCGCCAAAAATAAGAAAAATGTCCTGAGTCCTTCGCAAGTACTTAAGGATGTTTTTCACTGCTTTCCAGTGGTCTTCACCTGGATTGGACTGATATCTGCTCGTCACACTTATTGAATAAGCAACATCAGGCCTTGTACACAACATCGTGTACATGATAGATCCTATTGTTGAAGCATAAGGAATCTTAGTCATATGCTTTCTTTCCTCAGGTGTCTTAGGAGACCTTTTTTCGGAAAGAGACACTCCATGGCTCATCGGTATGAGACCTCTTTTGGAGTTTTCCATGCTAAACCTTTTAAGCACTTTCTGGATGTATGTACCCTGGGTAAGACCTATCATTCTTCTAGATCTATCTCTATAGATCTTCATACCGAGAATGTAGGATGCTTCTCCCAAGTCCTTCATAGTGAAGTTCTTCGATAGCCACACTTTGACTGATTGCAACATCGGTATATCATTTCCTATAAGAAGTATGTCATCCATATACAATACAAGAAATGTTACCGCGCTCCCACTAACCTTCTTGTAGACACATGGTTCATCTATGTTTTTGATAAAACCAAACTCTTTGATTGTCTCATCAAAACGGATGTTCCATCTACGAGAAGCTTGCTTTAAACCATATATGGTTCAGCAGCTTACACACTAGGTGTTCATTTCCTTTAGAAAGAAAACCCTCTGGCTGTGTCATATACACTTCCTCTTCAAATTTCCCATTGAGGAAGGCCGTTTTCACGTCCATTTGCCAGATCTCATAGTCGTAGTAAGCAGCAATCGCAAGAAAAATCCGAATTGATTTTAACAGGGCTACAGGTGAAAAAGTTTCATCAAAGTCAATCCCTTGTCTTTGTTTGAATCCTTTTGCCACGAGCCTGGCCTTATAGGTCTCTACCTGGCCATCTGCTCCAATCTTTCTCTTATATACCCACTTGCACCCAATAGGCTTAACACCTTCAGGCGCTTCAACCAGAGTCCATACTTGGTTGGTATACATAGATTCCATTTCGGATTTCATGGCACTTTGCCATTTCTCTGAGTCAACACTACTCATAGCCTCATTATAGGTCTTAGGGTCGTCTTCATCAATGATTGACAACTCATTGTCATTCACAATGACAAGGCCATAATACCTCTCAGGTTGGAGAGACACTCTCTCTGACCTACGAATGGGCTGTTCCACAGAAGGTTGTTCAGTCTGAACAGGTGTTTCCACTTGAACCGTAGTAGTTTGTGCTTCTTGAACTTCATCAAGTTCAATTTTGCTCCCACTATTTCCTTCAAGGATAAACTCCTTTTCCAAGAAGGTAGCATGTCTGGAGACAAACACCCGATGATCGGTGTAAAAGTAATACCCTAAAGTCTCTTTAGGATATCCTACAAAACTACATTTTACGGATCGAGATTCCAGCTTATCTGGGTTAACTTTCTTGACATAAGCTGGACATCCCCAAATCTTAACGTGTTTAAGACTCGGTTTCCTTTCTTTCCATATCTCATATGGAGTTTGAGGAACAGATTTGGAAGGCACCTTATTCAGTAAATATGTTGAGGTTTCCAATGCATAACCCCATAGGAATACTGGAAGATTCGCATAGCTCATCATGGACCGAACCATGTCTAACAGAGTTCGATTTCTCCTTTCAGATACCCCATTCAACTGTGGAGTATATGGAGGAGTCCACTGGGAGACTATACCATTTTCTTTGAGATAATCTAGAAACTCTCCATTCAAGTATTCACCACCTCGATCTGATCGAAGAGTTATAATACTGTGTTTAGTTTGTTTCTCCACTTCATACTTATACTCCTTGAACTTTTTAAAGGCTTCAGACTTGTGTTTCATCAAATACACATATCCGAATCTAGATCTATCATCTATGAAAGTAATGAAGTACGAAAATCCACCCATGGCTTGCGTAGACATTGGTCCATATACATCTGTGTGTACCAATCCTAGCAAATCTGCAGCCCTCTCTCCATGTCCACTAAATGGATATTTGGTCATTTTACCCAATAGACAAGACTCGCATGTAGGATATGATTTAAAATCAAAGGGGTCTAGTAACCCTTCCTTATGCAATGTCCGAAGTCTATTTTCACTAATATGACCTAGCCTACAGTGCCATAAATAGGTCAGATTTTCATCATCTCGTTTTCTTTTATTAGTTTGTTCAATCTGAAGTAAATCATGCTCTACGTCACATACATACAGACCATTATTTAAAATTCCACGTCCATAAAGAATATTATCTCTAAGGATAGAACATTCATTATTCTTAATAATAAATGAAAAACCATCCAAATCCAACATAGGGATAGAAACAATATTCCTTACAATCGAGGGAACGTAATAACAATTATTCAAAATAATAGTCTTGCCCGTAGGCATATGTAAACTAAATGATCCTACAGATATGGCCGCAACCCTTGCTCCATTGCCCATACGTAGAATCACCTCATCTTTTTCAAGATTCCTACTTCCCATTAGTCCTTGCAACGAATTGCAAATATGAGAACCACAGGCGGTATCTAATACCCAAGTAGAAATTTGACCTAGTGACATATTAACTTCGATCATGAACATGCCTGAATCAGAAGCGGTAGTCTTACTACCCTTCCTCTTCTTCAATTCTGCAAGGTAAACCTTGCAGTTTCTCTTCCAGTGCCCTAACTTGTTACAATGAAAGCATACAGCTAAATTAGGATCAGTCAACTTGTGAGCATCTAGTATGCTCCTGAGTGATAGTGCATAAGACATAATATAGTAAATATGTAAATGATAAACACATAACAACACTTAGCAAATATTCAATTTCATTTCAAAATACTATATGAATCGGGTCTTTATTCATAAGTGGCTCCCACTAGTTCATCTAATTTATTCAACCCCCTACGTGAAAAATTAAGCATTCATAATGCTAGTGGGAATAGGGATCCTACATTCCATCACACAACCTCGGCTGTGGCACGAACCGCCATGTAATGTTCAATAGGCAGACAACTCTTGTCAATTACATCTTATGTTATTCCCTAGTCAAACTTTAGCCTCTTGAATACTTGAGTCACGGCTGTGGCATGATAAACTCAATATTCTAAGTCAAGTCTAACCCAACATTCCGTACAATTGAATCAGTCTCCAACGGCCCACGGCTGTGGCACGTACCGACCTTTAGATTCTAATTCAATGTACACATCTCTATGTAATAGACAAGTATTTCTTATTTCGAAATCAAAGCCCTCGGCTGTAGCACGAACCGACAATGATTTAAAAATAAGAACTACTTTCTATCATGTTGGAAGGCTATGACCGACACAAGCCCGTTGTATCATTGGACAATTACTACTTGATATTATTTAATTTTAGAGGGATTATATTACGTTACAATCATAATCATATTATAAAGAGATTCTTCCTTTTAAGTTAAATATTTCAAATCAATAATCGATAATCAGATGATTCCCAGATCGGGTGGAGCATTGTCAAGAGGCGTCACTTAATAACCCTTTCTTATAGATAAAAAACTGTTGTTGACAGAATCATCCTTTCTCTCAAAATTAAAAATTCATATTTAATTACGTGTTTCATAAACACAAGAATCTCATGATTGTATTCATAATATTATTGTCAAGGCAAGAAACGATTCCTATTCTAGATTTTCTAGAGCACGCCTTATATTGATTTAAGTTCACCTAAATCTATCATCGCATGGTAAACACAGGAATATATCTCATATATAAAAATAAATAAACAAGTAAGCATGCAAGTAATATCATGTCACACATTGATATAATGATGTATGGATTTATTATAGCATTTAAAAGCAATTAAAATAATTAAAACATGCTTTAAAACACTTTCGGGAATATAAACAGTTCAAAACTTTTATATAAAAAATATTTGACCACTCCATTAGATCCGTCTCGGAAAAACGAATCCAACGATATATTGCATGCCCAAAACGGAGTTACGAAACTCCCAAAAAATCAAATTTAATGTGGACATACGGGCTGTAACGCATGTACGTAATGCGTTACAACACTGTTGAGTCATTTACGCGTGTAACGCATTCCGTAAATGCGCAACAGTATGTAACGCATTCACGGAATGCGCAACACACCCCTTCCCCGCGTGTAGCGCACACGCCTGCACAGCCGCAGCAGGTTTTTTTTTTCCTGTCGTTGCCTGTTTGTCTTTCTGCTGTTACAATTAGGAGATGTAACCCCCTTTCCCTTTACTCCCTTATTAATAACTCTTTATTAATATTATTATTATTTTAATTTTATTATTAATAAATTAATTAACAGTTAATTAATAAATTAATAAAAATCAAAATAATATGATTTCTTAAATCAGGGAGTAGCAGAAAAATACCAAATCAGCCGTGGGTCCTTGTGCAAATTTTAATCATAATTATTCACATGCATAATTATTTTATGAATTTTAATTAAAACAATTTTAAAAAATTCATAACAAATAATCTACACATCACAAAATTATGAAAAAATATCTAGATGATCTACAACACTTGTAGAACCCAGATCAGTAGTCAAAATCTCATGCAAAAATTATTTCGAATTAATTCATAATTAAATCCAAATAAACTTGCAAAAATTATAATAAATCCATGCATGCATTAAAGAATCTAAAATTTTTTATATGAATCTCTACATGCAGAACCTAGCTCTGATGCCAATGAAGGAATTTACGGATGAGCGGAAGCGTGAAATAACATTTATTCCGTAAAAACCATATACCGCACATATAGAAAAACGTATAAAAGGGAAAAACTGAGGAATCGTAACCATACCTCATGAATCGAAGCTTTATAAAATTGGAGTGCTAGCAGTTGCTCCTCAGTGTGTGAAGCACTCTACCGGTATCCACCAAGAACAATCCTCTTCGATGATCCTTTTTATAAAACTAAGCTTTTATAAAAATGGAGTTTTGGGAGAGAGAGAGAGAAGAAGAAGATGGAGGCTAGGGTTTTCACAAAACCAAAATTGTGTGTGTGTTTTTAAAGAGCCATCCATCTCATTCTATTTATAGGGCTCTCCTAGGGTTTTATAATATATCTTTATATATATTAACCCCCACATTTTATCTTCATAAAATGCTTTAATAATAATTAAAACAATTTTAATCATTATTTCTTTTCTTAACTATTTAGAAAATAATTCTCTCTCTCATTATTTCATCAAAGAAAATATTCTTTTATGGTGTGACCCTGTAGGTTCAATATTATGCCGGTAGTAGAAATAAATAATAATAAACTTTTATTAATTATTTACATGAATACTAAAATTCACTAAATATAATTAACTGATTAATTATATTTATTCTACATCGTGAGTGATGCTTCTCAACATATCGCGACTATCCGGATAATATGAATTCACTGCTTAGAATACCAAGAACCTATTCAGTGAATAGTTATCGTACAATTAATTCCTTCTACCCTCCAATGTCCTGATTAAATACAAGGCATGGATCTTGTGTCAAGCCTATCTAATTTAATCATTTGCTTTCCCATTCACTATGCTCAGTTCTATGTAAATTAGAAACTCCTTTCTAATTTCATTCACTCTGGCCAGAGATTCCTGAACTAGCATAAGTGGATCAGCTATGAACATTCTCTTCCTTCACTGGAAGGGGTAGATCCTTTATTGATCATACACTATCTTCATGTACAAATTTCTATACCCAGTAGAGCCCTAATAATTGTCCCTGGAGACTAAAAACTAAACCAAAGCATAGTTCAGTGTACACAAGATGACTATGATGACCTCAAGTCTAAGGATACTTGTACAACTATCACTATGTGAACAACTGCTGACACGTGAGTGAACTCCATCAGTTGCTCAGCTGTGCGAGTCATGTTCAGTGAACTTATTCTATAATAAGCACCTACATACTAGCTATAGTGTCACCACACAAATATCTATGAGAACAGACATCCTTCATAATGAAGCAAGCATAGTATGTACCAATCTTTACGGATTATTAATTACCAGTTAGTAATCCTATGACCAGGAACTATTTAAGTTTAGAGTTATCATCTTTTAGGTCTCACTATTATGATCTCATCATAATCCATAAAAAGCTTTACTCTAAACTATGGTATATCTTATTTAAACACTTAAATAGATAGAGCCCGTAATGAAAACAAAACAAGTCTTTTATTAATATCAATGAAATCAAAACAGATAACATAAAAAGTTATTCCTAAATCCTCATACATGATTGGACTTAGGACATATCTCTTTCAAGACCTTGATGCAATAAAAGAGAGATCAAGAGAGAAATGCAGGTACAGGAGTGATAAGGATGGAAACCATGGCAAGTGAGTCAATGAGTGTCCTTGATGCCAGAAAGGGAAAGGCTATTTCAGCAAGAATATCAAGCTGTTATAGATTTCATTTCCCTGGATGCTGAGACATTTACTCACCCTGTGACAACTTACCAAACTCTAGTTGTACAGGGTAATGAGGAGGCTGAATGATTGCCGAACTTGGTGCATACTACACAATCTTTACAAAGAGCAAATGATGCAATCACTGCTATGCCTTCTAACATTGGCAGTGATTTTGAACTGGATGAAGCTTCTTTTGGGGATGTTGATGGGATGATGAGGAAGACAGCGTGGACATAGGGGGAGATGCAGTTGTTCCTGCCTGGATGCTTACAAAAGAATGTTCCTACTCACATCTCAAATCAACTTTGTTCAAGCTAATTGATGACACCCAAGCAGCCATTCATGCATCTTCCAATGCTAGCACAGAGAAGCTACTCACAGCACATCTTGAGGCACTCCAGCTGTACAAAATTCAAGCCCTCCAACACAGTCAGAGTGTGGATGCAATCAAATAGGAAATTTCTGAAGTCAAGCAAGATTTTATAGAAAGGATGGATGCTAGACTCCCTGCAAACACCATGACTAAAATTGCTCAAAATCTAAGGAAGGAGGCTGATCTTAATAGGAAAGTTGAGGCCATGGACTCAAGACTATCTGCTGTAGAGAAGTCAATGGCCAAGATAATCACCAATCAAGAAGCTCCTACTGCACTTCTTTAACAGTTGGTGGCTGCTCAACTCCCTCTCACACAACTTGATAATAACAAAAAGGGGGAGAAAGGCTCAAGTGAGGGAGAGAAGCAGCTTAACATTTAAGTTAGCAAATTAATTATGCCCACAATTGCTTTCACTAAGCCACCAACTAAGGATAGCATTGATCTGATAAATGAAGCAGCATCCATATTGAGAGCAGTTGAAAAGAAACAGTTGAGCCCAATCAACTAGGAGAAAATTGATGAGGATATACAAAAGAGGTTTGGATTACTAAAGAAGCCAGAAAAATCAGCCATTCATCACTCTCAAGTCAGGAAAATCTCTGTGAATGAAATGAGCATGAATAATTTGGAAAGAGGACAACCATCCTGCCTCAAATCTCCAAAGGCTAAGCTATTTTTAAACCCAAAGGTGAACTATCCAAAATCTTCACTAAAGAACCCCTTGGACACAGTGTATGAGACACCAAATTCTGATGAAAAGAAGTTGTTGGCCAGGTCTATAGCATTCTACAAGGATCCAGTTGATTCAGCATTGAAAAGAAGAATTGCTAAAATTTTCAGGATTGGTAAGGAAATTTATGTGGTGGTTGGACACCCTCAATTTGCTGAAGCAAAGAGAGAAGAAAAGGCAAGATTAAAGCAAGAAGAGAAGCAAGCTGCTCTAGATGCTAAAAAGGTTAAACAAAAGAAGGAGCAAGCTGCTTTCCTGGCCAAGTTACAAGCTGTGAAACCCACACAACAAATTTCTGCACAACCATCTGAAATTGTTCAATCTCAAGATCAAGGAATGCAAAATGAACCTCCACAAACAAAGAAGCCAAGGTACAAGCAAAGAATCAAGAGAAAATTGGATTTCAGTGATGAGGAGATGGAAGGGTACTTTCCCAAAGAGTCTATTTCTAAAACAACTCAAACATCCATGCCCTCTGTGGCACATGAAGAATTCAAGATAGATCCATCCAAGAATTTCCATGATGAACCTATTATTCCAAAGGATAAACCAATAGACTGGGATAGTCTACCAATACCTGAACTCAATCTACCTTACTTCATAAAGCCAAAGAAGACAAAGACCAGAGCAGTCAAGAAAGTGAAGCCCTCAACTCTCAGATCCAAGTCCTTAACCAAAGCTCAAACCAAAGTCAACAAGGGAGACATCATGTACATCTATGACATCAAGGAATTCTCAGATTTAAACCTCTATCTAGATGAACTGGAAGAAGTTAGAGGGATTGATGCTTACAGAAATCTACATGAAAGGTTAGTATTCAAGTATAAGGGAGGAAAAGAGATACAGTGGCCACTTCACGGGATCCTTCAGGAAAGCCAATCTGTGATAATAAAGGTTTATTCATCCTTTAAAAAGAACTTTGGATTCAATGTGACAGCTAGAAGACTTGTTCTAAAGAAGATTGAAGAACTGAGGAGTATTAGAGCCAAAGATGCACTCCCAAAGACTCTAATTATTCCTTACACAGGGAGTAGAGTGCATCTAAGGCCCTACTGGCTGATGGAATTCATGGATGATAAAGGAGTGAGAAGATTCTTCATATTAGAGGACCAATTGAGCATCTCTAGCAATGAGACTCTTTTGGAAATGCAAGAAATGCTAACTCTCAGAATCTGATGAACTGGAATTCCACAAACAGCTCCAAAATCAGATAGAAGAAAACAACAGGAAGCTTGGAAAGAGATACAGATCTTCAAGGAAATAGATTAATCTGTTCAGGCTAGAGCAACACCTTGAAAATGATTGTGAGCAAATCTTTGTAAATTTTGTTAATTGCAGCACTTTACAGTTTTATCTACTTCCATTTAAATTTGTATTTTTAGGGTGTTTTGTTATCATCAAGTTTCTCTTAATTTATGGCTGGAATTAAATTGGGGGAGATTGTTGTGTATATGTTGTAAACTTGATGATTTCATTAACAAAACACCTTAGTAGATTTAACTTAGTGAAATATGTAGCACTCGACGGATAATCAAATATAGTCCCGACGGATGACTGAATATAGTCCCGACGGATGATGATTCGACATCCATCGAGTGAGTAGCTTATGTAACAATAAGTCATGTAGCACATTTCTGCAAACACCTTTGTTTAGATTCTGTAGTAGCATATAAGTCATGTTGACTTTAATTAGATATGCAGAATAGGTTGATTAATTGTACATAGATGATGTCTTGTAATTCTGCATAAATGAAATGAAGTCAAGTGCCAAATAGCTACCCGACGGATAAACAACAATGCTACTCGACGGATGATCAACAAGGCGACCCGACAGATGGTCATGTACCCGTCGGATATCAATTCAAACATCTGCTGACAGTGACAATACAGTCACATGCGTCGAGTGTATGTAAAAGGAATGTGGAAGCCTATTCAACTGGGTTTTTGAGAACAAAGAAGCATTGCCATTTTTCCATGCTATTATGAAGATATTCAAAGATGCTGAAATAGAGTAATGAAGTAGCATAGTATTAAACTTGATAGGTTTTGTTTTATTATCCTGTCTTATTACTGTGTAATCTTGGTGATATATAAACCAAGAGTAGCAATTAGAACAACAAGAAGACTAAGCAAGTATTTTCTCAGAGAAACATTTGTAAGTTGTATCCTTAGCATTTCTCTGTAAGTTTAGTTGTTCTTATTTGTAAGCAGTTGTGAGCTATTCAAGCTTCACAGAGTTCTCTTTATATATATATATATATATGGTGGATACATTCAAATCCACCAGAAAGTTTTAAAGGCTTGCATTTTTATTACCTTGTATTTTGATTCATATTTAACTTGTTATTCCACACTTTGCAAATCAAAACACTGTTATATATATGTATCTTAAGTTAGAACATTTTATAATTCAGAAAAAGTTTCAAGAATTCCATGCAACCCCCTTTCTGTAATTTTTGTTGCATTGTTAGGGACTAACAAGACAATCTCATGTAGAGTTTTGAGGGGAGTTGTTCCTTCATGAGGAACCTCCAATTGAATTGGAGAGGATTTAGATAGCTCCCCCCTCAAGAGTACTACCCTCAAACCTATCAATATGTGAAGATTGTTTAGCACATAAAGGTGCTTGTGTAACATCGATAGGGTCTTCAGTTAAAACTGATGAAACCCTCGTGGTTTTGATGGTGTCATCAAGGTCTACCCCAGCTAGTAGCCTCTCACCATCTAGATGTGATTCCTAGGTGGTGAGAACAGTTTCATGAACCATGTCACTTGATTTTGACAACACTTGAGAATGAGATTCAACTGTTTCATTGTATGAAGAAGAAATTTTAGATATAAGATTAGTAATTTCAGGATTGAATATTGGCAACTCCCCCTAAATATAAGAGGGAGCTTCAAAAGATGTGCTCTTTGTGTGTGTTCCATCCTTATTCCTTCTTTTATTCAATTATTGGTGCAGACTCTTTACAAGATGCACTAGGAAGGGTGCTCTGTTCAATAGAGACACCCTATTAAGAGGATGCCCCTAGAGTCTGTTTGATTCCCTCTTTTTCAACTACATCCTTTTTGGAGGATGCAGAGTTAACTTGAGTGGTCAGCTCAAATTATTTTAACTTCTTTGGTTTCTTGACCAGGTTGGACTCTATTGGAATGAGATCCTCAGCACTCTCATTTATCACATTTAGGGTTGCCTGCTTTCTCTTTTTCTTACTCGCTTCACCCTTTTAAGAGGATGAAGTGGTTGGTTTCCTAGCTTCTAATGATAAAGAATGAAGGGTTTCCGTTTGGGAAGGCCCATGTTGGTGTTCCTGTATTTGTCCTTCCATAGGGACAGGAGCCATAACTGTACTAGATTGAACAGTTGATCTCATGTCAGGCATTGGGTAAGGGTATGTCCTGAATCTATCCAACATGAATGGAGTGATTCTAAGACTTACAGGTACCTTATTTTTAGTAATAAGTGAGCCAAATAGAACTTTGGACACTTGTTTATAGTTGCCTATTTTTGTCCTATCTATACCATTAATTAAATGAATGTCATGCACTTTATGATTTAAAGCAGACATTATAAACCTAGGAAGAAATATTTCCTTACCTCGTGATGCTAAAGGCATTGTGATCCTGCTTCTAAGCTCCTCCATTATCAGTAGTCATACATTAAGGTGTCTGTTGTGAGCCATGGAGAACACCAACTTCTGAACAACAATTGAAATGTTGTCATACCCTATCTTCCTGCAGGTGAAGGCCCTCACAATTGAGTAAAAAAGGAAAGACCATTCCCTTCTCAAATACTTCTTGTTCAGGCTTGCCAAGTTGATCCTCTCATTGTAGTTGATAAAGTCCATGAACTCAGCTAGCTCATCTTTGAAGGGTTTTTAGCACATAAATGCAACGAAAACGTAAATTTAAATCTTAAAAAAATCGAAACCCTCTGCAGGATCCATGCAAAAAATAATATTTAATTCGTAGTTCAATATGTTTACCTTAAGAAGCTTTACGTTAATGGAAAGATGGAGGTCTTTAATAGCGATCCAAGAACGATGAGCGGAGATCCCTAGCAGCTGCTCCTCAAGTATGAAGCACTCCACCGGTATCCACCAAGAGTACAATGTGATGGAGGAGGAAGAGGTTGAGAGAATTAGTTGCCTCCCTCTATTTTTACTTTAGAATTAGGGTTAATTATTTGGGTTTGAGGCAAATAGGGTTAATAATAGTATATTTATATGCAAAATTTTCAGCTAAAAATTTTCTGTAAAATATTATTATTATTAACCCTTTAATTAATTATTCTTATTAACCAATTAACTGATAATTGAAACACCTTTTAATCATTAATCCCTTTTCTAAACACTTTAGAAAAATAATTCTCTCACTTGATTTAATTTCCAAAATTAAATTATTAATTAATAATATTAAGAATTAATTAAATCTTATCTAATCAATTATTAAATCTGCTAATTAATTATTTATTTCACAAATAAATAATTACCAGCCATTATTAATTAATTCCTCCACCATTAAATCATTCTCTTTTATGGTGTGACCCTGTAGGTTCAATATTAAGCCGGTAGTAGAAATAAATAATAATAAAACTATTTTATCATTATTTATATAAATTCTCTAATTCATTAAATATGATTAATTAATAAATTAATCATATTTATTCTACATCGTGAGGGATACTTCTCAGCATATCGCGACTATCCGGATAATACGAATTCACTGGTTAGAATACCAAGAACCTATTCAGTGAGTAGTTACCGTACAATCAATTCCTTCTACCCTGCAATGTCACGATTAAATACAAGGCATGGAACTTGTGTCAAGCCTATCTTATTTAATCATTTGCTTTCTCATTCACTATGCTTAGTTCTATTTAATGTAAATTAGAAACTCCTTTCTAATTTCATTCACTCTGGCCAGAGATTCCTGAACTAGCATAAGTGGATCAGCATTGAACATTCTCTTCCTTCACTGGAAGGGGTAGATCCTTTATTGATCATACACTATCTTCGTGTACAAATTCCTACACCCAGTAGAGCCCTTATTATTGTCCCTAGAGACTAAGAACTAAACCAAAGTATAGTTCAGTGTACACAAGATGATTATGATGGTCTCAAGTCTAAGGATACTTGTACAACTATCACTATATGAACATCTACTGACACGTGAGTGAACTCCATCAGTTGTTCAGCTGTGTGAGTCATGCTCAGTGAACTTATTCTATAATAAGCACCTACATACTAGCTATAGTGTCACCACACAAATGTCTATGAGAACAGACATCCTTCATAATGAAGCAAGCATAGTATGTACCGATCTTTGCGGATTACTAATTACCAGTTAGTAATCCTACGACCAGGAAATATTTAAGTTCAGAGTTATCATCTTTTAGGTCTCATTATTATGATCTCGTCATAATCCATAAAAAGCTTTACTCTAAACTATGGTATATCTTATTTAAACACTTAAATAGATAAAGCCCGCAATAAAACCAAAACAAGTCTTTTATTAATATCAATGAAATCAAAACAGATTACATAAAAGTTATTCCTAAATCATCATACATGATTGGACTTAGGACACATCTCTTTCAATCTTAAGTTAAAACCTCCACCAGATTGTCAGTAGGGATTCCCAAAGCCACATTGACATCATTCTCAGAAAACTCCACCTGTTGGCCTTGAATGAAGCAGTTAACCACCATAGATACAGCTTGGTTCTCATGCACCACTATCATTACCACAGTTGAGTTCCAAAAGTCACTGAGAACATCCAAATATAAAACTGGATTTGAATTTAGAGCACCTGCAAAGTATGTCTCAAAAAGGAACTTCACAAAGCTCTTGAAGCTATCAAGAGCTTGGTTTGCATACGTAAATGCAGGATAGTTGGTGCCCTCTTTTGGGATGAAAGTTCTTACTCTGTTTGATGCCATTTTAAGTGTTTGAAAAGGAGTGGGTAAGAAAAACTAGAGAGAAAGAGTCTGAAATGAGAGAAAACGGTTTGGATTTGGAGAAATTAGGTCACTTGGAGATCTCAAAGGCCTAAAGAGGTGTATGTCAAGATGTTTGGGTATTTATAGTAAAAAGTAAATGACTTATCGAGAACTCAAAATAACATTTGGAATTTGGTTATCGAGAATCATATTGAGAGAATAGATACATATCGACATGTCACTTTCCTGACTCTTATCGAGAACTAGAAAATGACTTATCGATATGTCAAATAAATACCCAGTTTGTCCTGAATGGACTGAATTTTTCCAATTTTTATTTGAATAACTCAAAATAAAATCAGAACGATTTTATCAAAAGTATTGTACCAAAATATTTTATTAAATTAAATTATCTCAGTTCTATGTTGTTGATAAGTCTAAAATTTATACTTGTACAGAACTCTGTGAATTATCACTTATCGAGATTTCTACAATGACTTATCAAGAAGTCATAGTAATGCTTGTCGAGAAGTCCTTCGAGAAGTCAGAAAAATGACTTATCGAGAACTCAATCGAGAAGTCTCAAAATGACTTGTCGAGAAGTCAGTTAGACTTATCGAGAACTCAGTTCTCTATATACTTTTGTTGTTTTTAATTCTGTCTTATGTTAATTTCACATATTGCAAATATAAAGTTACATTTAGACAGTTTTCTCATAATTGAAAAATTCCAAGCTAAATTTTGAATTTTGAAAAATAAATATATAGAAATTTCTGAAATATTTATAACTCATATTTCAGTTAATTTCCAATTAAATCAAATTAATTTTAATTTATTTGAAATCAATCTGTTGCAACACATTAGCTGAGTTCTTGCCTTTAGGATGAAGAATTTAACATTCCAATTTCACCAACAAGTTTAGTGAAAATTGCATCATCCAAAGGTTTAGTAAAAATGTCAGATAATTGCTTTTCTGTTGGAACAAAAATGAGCTCAATGGTACTATTTGCAGCATGTTCTCTAATAAAATGGTACCTTACATCAATATGTTTTGTTCTAGAATGATTAACTGGATTAGCCACAATAGATATAGCACTAGTATT
This sequence comes from Apium graveolens, assembly GCF_009905375.1. Taxonomy (NCBI): domain Eukaryota; kingdom Viridiplantae; phylum Streptophyta; class Magnoliopsida; order Apiales; family Apiaceae; genus Apium; species Apium graveolens. The sequence goes on from NC_133649.1 coordinate 98,685,721, forward strand.
GTCACACATAACGGGAATTTTGTGTAACACTAGGCCATATTCCATTAGCTGGTTTCTAATCTAAAGCACTTGAGCATAGCAACTTCCAGCAGCTATGTATTCAGCCTTAGCTGTGGAAGTTGACACAGATTGTTGTTTCTTGCTATACCAGGATACAAGTCTTTGTCCAAGAAATTGACAGCATCCACTAGTGCTCTTTCTGTCAACCCTACATCCAATAAAATTTGCATTTGTGTATCCAACAACTTCAAATATTGTTCCCTTAGGATACCATAATCCCAAGTTTGGAGTCTCCTTTAAGTATCTGAAAATTCTCTTCATAGCCATCAAATGTGTTTCTTTTAGATTGGCTTGAAATCTTGCACACAAATATGTTGCAAATATAATGTATGGTCTACTAGCAGTCAAATACAACAAAGATCCAATCATTCCTCTTTAACCTGAAATGTCTACACTTTTTCCTTTTTAATCTTCATCTAACTTTGTAGCTGTAGACATATGTCTTGATGCAGGTCAATAATCAACCATACCAACCTTCTTCAATAAATCTTTAACATACTTGATTTGGATGATGAAGATTTCATCACTTCCTTGACTGACTTGAAGTCCAAGAAAGTAACTTAACTCTCCCATCATACTCATTTCATATTCAGTCTGCATGAGTTTTGAGAATCTTTGACATAGATTTTCATTAGTAGAACCAAAAATGATATCATCCACGTAGATCTGAACCAGGATCATATCATCACCATGTTGCTCGTAGAATAGAGTTTTATCAATAGTTCCTCTAGTGAATTCATGTTTAAGCAAAAATTCTGAAAGTGTGTTATACCATGCTCTAAGTGCTTGCTTTAGTCCGTAGAAAGCCTTTAGAAGTTGGTAGATAAAATCTGGAAATTCAGGATCTTTAAAGCCAGGTGGTTGTTGCACATAAACTTCTTTTTCAAACACACCATTTAGGAATGCACTTTTTACATCCATTTAATACACTTTAAAGTTTGAATGTGCAGCAAATGCAAGAAAGATTCTTATTGCTTCAAGTCTTGCAACTGGAGCAAAAGTTTCATCATAATCAATTTCTTCTTCTTGTGATTAGCCTTTTGCAACCAACATTACTTTGTTTCTTGTTACAACCCCTTTTCATCCATTTTGTTCCTGAATACCCACTTTATTCCAATTATACTTTTGTTCTTTGGTGCAGGAACCAACTTCCAAACTTTATTTCTTTCAAACTGATTTAGCTCCTCCTGCATAGCTGATATCCAATCAGAATCAAGTAGAGCTTCCTCAGTTTTCTTAGGCTCAATTTGTGAAAGAAAGCATGCATGTAGACATTCATTAGCAGTTGCACTTCTAGTCCCCACTCCAGCATTTGGATCACCAATAATTGCTTCTCTTGTCTGACTCTTATCCCATTTCCTGGTGTGAGTTGGTTGACTTGAATTTTATGCATCTTCTTTACCATTGGCTTGACTTGCAGAACTTTCTCCTCTTTCTCCCCCTGAGTTTGTGCTAAAAAATTCAGGTGTTTGAGATGAGCTTTCATTCTCATGATTCACTTATTTAGTTGACTCTTCATCTATTATGTTGTTTGTGTTGATTTCAGCTTCATCTTCAGAATAACTATCAATGTTGAGATTGTCAAATTTAAGGGCCTCAGCTTCATTATCATCAAGGCATTCCAAGCCAGGACACTTGTCATCATTAAAAGTCATATTTGTGCTTTCCATAATTTTCTTTTGTTCAAGCACATAGACTTTGTAGGCAGTTCTCTCCAATTAATATCCCATAAAAATTGCTTCAAAAATCTTAGAGTCAAATTTTCCCACATATTCAGAGTTGTCTTTTAGATTATAGCACTTTCTTCCAAACACATAAAGATGCTTCACAGTAGGCTTCCTTTTTGATAAGATTGAGATGGGTGATTTGCCAAGATTCTTGTTAAATGATATATCTGTTTTGAGTATAGCATGCAGTGTTGACAGCTTCTTCCCAAAAACTTGTTGGCAATTTGGCATCCTGCAATATTGTTCTAGCAGCCTCTACTAGTGTTCTATTCTTTCTCTCAACTACCCCATTTTTCTGAGGTGTTCTTGCAGCTGAGAATTCTTGAACAATGCCACTGTCTTTGCAGAATTCAGTTAAAGTTGTATTTCTGAATTCTGTGTCATTGTCACTCCTCAATCACTTCACACAATTCTGATCTTCAGCCTGTTTTTCAATCTTCTTAATGTGTTCAATTATGATGTGTAGAGTTTCATCCTTAGAATGCATAAATTCTATCCATGTGTACCTTTAGTAGTCATCCACCATCATAAGTGCATATTTCTTCCTTGAAATTGATAAGAAATTAAATGTTCTAAATAAGTCCATGTGGATAAGTTGCAAAGGTGCACTTATGAAATTCACAGTTTTACTATTGTGACTTGACTTCTTCATTTTGCCTTTTTGACAAGCCTCACAAACTTCATTTTGAGCAAACTCCAGATTTGGCAAGTCTCTCACTAATTCCTTTTTAACCAGGATGTTAATTTCCTTTTAATTCATGTGAGAGAGCTTTTTGGCCACAACTTGCTTTGCTCTACAGATGTCTTGGTGTAGAAGCAGCATATACCATTCTCATTTGCTGAGTTTAAATCAGCAACAAACAAGCTTCCCTTTCTTGCTCCTTTCAAAGCAATTTCACCAGTCCTTTTGCTGATTATTGAACAATCTCCTTTGTCAAATGAAACATTGAATCTTTTATTTGTGAATTGACAAACACTTAGAAAATTCAATTCTAAACCAGCCACCAGTGCTACATTTTCAATGACAATATTTCCAGAAACTAAATTGCCATATCCCATTGTGAACCCTTTGTTGTTGTCTCCAGAAGTCACTAATGGGCCAGTCATCTCCTCAAATTGTAATAGCAGGGCCTTATCACATGTCATATGTCTTGAGCATCCACTGTCTATTATCCATATGACCTTCTTCATTTTTCCCTGCATACAATGAGGATTAAGTGTGTTTAGCAACCCATGCAGTGTTGGGTAATTTCTTCTTACTGGCAGAATTTGCAGAATTAGAATTTGTTGATTCAGAAGGAACAGTGTGAACAGATTATTTTGCATTTGTTAGTCCCTTAACAATATAGCAAGAATTACATAAGGGGGGTTGAATGGAATTCTTGAACCTTTTTCTCGAAATAAAAATGTTTAACTCGAATATAGATATAAATATTTTGATTAGCACAATGCGGAATAGAAACTTAATTGAATCAAAACATACGTAATTAAAAACAAGAGTCTTTAAAAACTTTCTGGTGGATTTAAACAATTCCACCAGAGATATATATTATATATTGAGAGGACTCTGTGTGCAAGAATACTCACAGCTGCTTACAAAATGAATTGCTGATAATACAGGGAAATGCTAATAATTCTGCTTACAAAGATTTCTCTGTTTTTGTGTTTCTCAACTCACTTTTTCTATTTGCTACATTCTTGGTTTATATATCACCAAGATTACAAAGTCAAAAAGACTGAACAAATATAAAAACTATCAGTCTTAAGCTTTGCTGCTTTTCGTCCTCTATTACCCGGTTAATGGGCTTCCACAGTAGATTTGTATACATCTTGACGGATGTGCTCAGCTTTCACTGTTCAACTGTTGTTTGAATTCTTTATTAGTTGAGTACATGATCATCCGTCGGGTTGTTGATCATCCGTCGGTTGCTTTGTACGTTATCCGTCAGGTAACAATCAAGCACATGACTTCATTTCACTTATACAGAATTACAAGACATCATTTATGTACAATTAATCAACCTATTCTGCATATCTAGTTAAAGTCAACATGACTTATATGCTACAACAGATTCTATACAAAGGTGCATACATAACTGTGCTACAGACTTATTATTACATAAGCTACTCACTCGATGGATAACAAGTTAACATCCGTCGGGATTATAATGAGTTATCCGTCGGGACTGTAATTCTTATCCGTCGAGTGCTACATTATTTCACTAAGTAAAATCCACTTAGATGTTTTGTTTATGAAATTATCAAGTACACAACATATGCACAACAATCTCCCCCAATTTATGTCTACTGGAATTATAGCCATAAATTAAGAGGTACTTGATGATAACAAAACATCCTAAACATACAGCTTTAAAGATAAGTAGATAATACTGAAAGTGCTTCAAATAATCAAAGTGTACAAGGTTTGGCTCACAGTCATTTCAAGATGCTCCTCTAGCCTGAGCAGATTTTTCTAGTTCCTTGAAGGTCTGAATCTTCTTCCAAGCTTTCTGTTATTTTCCTCAATCTGATTTTGGAGCTGCCTGTGGAATTCCAGTTCATCAGATTCTGAGAGATCTAGATTTTCTTGCATTTCCAAGAGAGTCTCATTGCTAGAGATACTCAATTGGTCATCTAATCTGAAGAATCTTCTCACACCCTTGTCATCCATGAACTCCATCAGCCAGTAAGGCCTTAGATGCACTCTTCTCCCTGTGTATGGGATGATTAGAGTCTTTGGGAGTGCATCTTTAGCTCTAAACTCCTTAGTCCTTCAATCTTCTTCAATACTAGTCTTCTTGCAGTAACATTGAACCCAAAGTTCTTCTTGAAGGATGAATAAACTTTAATCAGTACAGCTTGGCTCTCTTGAAGAATCCTGTGAAGTGGCCACTGAATCTCCCTTCCTCCTTTGTACTTGAACACTAACCTTTCAGGTAGGTTCCTGTATGCATCAATTCCCCTCACTTCATCCAGTTCATCCAGATAAAGATTTAGATCTGAAAATTCTTTGATGTCACACAAGTACAAGTAGTCTCCCCTGTTGACTTTGGGTTGAGCTTTAACTACTGATTTGGATTTGAGAGGTGACAGCTTCACTTTCTTGACTGCCCTTGACTTTGTCCTTTTTGGCTTGCTAAGGATTGGTAAGCTGAAGTCAGGAATTGGTATGTTATTCCACTCTATTGGCTCATCCTTTGGCACAATAGGTTCACCATGTATATTCCTGTAGGGATCCACCACCCTTATGTCTTCAAATACCACAGAGGGTTTTGATGCTTGAGTTGTAGCTGGTGTGGGTTCCTTAGGAATTTGATCTACCAATTCCTTGTCAACAATATCCAGTTTCCTTTTTGTTCTTCTAGCCAATTCTTTCTTCCTTGGGGATTTCTTCTGTTCTTCAATTTTCTTCTTTGATTCAGCAGCTTCAGATGGTTGAGAGGGAATTTGTTGAGATGAATTAACAGCCTGTAGCTTGGCCAAGATAGCAATCTGCTCTTTCTTTTGTTTAGACTTCTTTGCATCTAGAGCAGCTTGCTTCTTTTCTAGCTTCAATATGGCTTTTTCTTCTCTCTTTGCTTGAGCAAATTATGGATGTCCAGCTACCACACAAATTTCCTTTCCATTTCTGAATATCTTAGCAATTCTCCTTTTTGAAGCTGAATCAGCTGGATCTTTATAGAAGACAATTGACCTTGACAGAAGCTTCTTCTCATCAGGCTTGGGTGTCTTATAAACAGTGTCCAAGGGGTTCTTCAAAGATGATTTTGGATAATTTGCCCTTGGTTTTAGAATTGTTTCATCCTTTGGAGAGTTGATGCAGGAAGATTGTCCTCTTTCTAGATAATTCATGCTCATCTCATTCACACTGATTGGCTTGACTTGAGAGTGATGGATGGCTGACTTAACTGGCTCCTTGACAAGTTCAAACTTTTTCTGTATCTCCTCATCAATCTTATTCCAGTTGATCAAACTCAACTTTCCTTTCTCAGCAACTTTCAAATTTGCTGCTGCTGCTTGAATTAGATCTATACCATCTGCAACTGGTGGCTTGGAGACAGTAATTGAAGGTACAATTACTTTGCTGATATGTACTTGAAATCTCTCCCCCTCACTTGGTCCTTTCTCCCCCTTACTTGATTCTCTCTCCCCCTTTTTGTTATCATCAAGTTGAGGATTTAGGCCTTGTGCTTTAGCCAGTTGCATGAGAAGATTTGTCTGAGTCTGTTGATTTTGAAGAAGGATAGCCACTGAATTCTCAATAACTTAAACTATGTCTTCCAGCTTGGCCAGCTTCTTTTCAGAATCTGATTTTCTCCTCAATCTTAGTAATAGATCTTGCATGGTACCATATGGCATTACTGAATCCAGCTTCTCAAAATTGTAGGTCTTCAAGTCAGCTATATCCCTTTTTAGTTCATCCACACTCAGATTCTGTCTTAACTGTTAGATCTTCATGAGATGTAGAGATTCTAAATGAGCTTAAAGAATAGCCTTGGTACCAGCATCTGAACTTTCCTGAAGGGCCTTTTGAATAGCCATCACTTGCTTAACCAAAGATACACCAAATTGTCCTGGTGTAGATTCCTTTGTCCATGCCCATTCAGGTAAATCTGAAACAGAACTTGGGCCTTCATCTCCCCCTAAGTTCATGCTTCCATCCAAAGAAACAGAGTCATCATCATTAGAATTTACTTCAAATTCTTCAGATGGCTCACCAGCTTGAGAAGGCATCCTATTTACAACGGCTTTATCTCTTTAAAGAGATTCTGAGGTGTGTACTAAGTTCAAAGTCTGTTCTGCCTCCACATTGCCCTGAGCAGCCAACAGTTGATAGGCTGACACGGGATGAGTAAAAGTGTCAGCATCCAAGGAAATGTTATCAATTACAGCTTTGTAATGTTGCTTAAATTGTCTTTCCTTTTCAACATCATCCACAATCATTGACTCACTAGCAATGGCTGGATCCACCCCTATTTCTCCTGTACCTGCTTTTCTCTCATAATCTCTCTTTTGTTGCATCAGGGTCTCACCCTGGCTCCCCACCCTCACACCCTCACCTTCACCTACTAAGGTGGGACTCCTCTCACTAACTTTTACCAATCCTGAATAAATGGATTGCTGAGTTTCACTCTTTTCCTCTCCTTTTGCCTGGGAGCAACCCAGCCTCTCACTCAATACACTTTCCTCTCTCAGTCCTAAGAGTGACTATACAACCACTAAGTCTTCTGCACTTGAAATAATTGAAGTTTGAAGTTGTGCAGAGATACTCGACGGATAAGTGATATCCATCGAGTGAGTTTAAAGAAGAGGAATCAGGAATTGAAGTGTTTATCATATCCACTTCCAGAGAGTTTGTTGGTGAGTATGGTGTTTCAGATGCTTCTATTATTAGAGATTTTGGCTGTGACTCCACATTTATTGGAGCCACATCAAACTGAATTTGAGAAAATGCAGGGACTGTGTCTTTAGCACCAGTTTGCACTGTGTGTGTGCCCTGTGCATCCCCAGAGGTTTTAGATTTCTTCTTTCTTGTGTAAGTTTGGGGTGAGCTTGTGTCCCTAACCCTTTTGGCATGTGCTCTTGGCGGAGAGCTTTGTTCAATAACTACATCCTTTTGGGAGGATGTAGCTAGAAGTGAGCTTTTGTCCTTTTTAACCACTGCAGTTTGTTGAGAAACTGCAGTGTGGCTAGGCTGGGATTCACTCAACTCTCCAACCTTATTCCTGGGGTTTCTTTGATGTTCACCCTTTCCCTCACCTAACTTACCCTCCTTCACACTCCCCTCTTTGGCTTTAGTGGATTTTTCAACTGGTACCTTTTGAGAGATACCAGAGGGGGTTTTCTTTGATTTGGATTTAGAAATAACAGTTGTTTTGGCAGCTTTGGTAGGCAACTATTTGGTCATTATCACAGTTGCCATAGCTGCTCCTGAACTCAAAGAAATTGAGGTAGTTGGAATAGTTGAAGGGATGGATGAACTTACCTCACTTACCTGAGGTGCCTGTATTACAGGAAAGTAGAACATTGGCACATCCCTGTGATGGTTGGCTCTGTTCAAGTCTGTAATGAGTCTTCTCTCTTGAACCCAACAAGCCAGTTTGTTGTTTGGGTTCTCAAGCACAATTTCTTGACAAAGATGGTTAGCCAATAACATGAAAAATCTAGCATAATACACATTCTTTCCTCTTCTAGCTAACTCACCTAGTTTAAAACCTAACTCAATCAAGACAAGGTCACTAAAATTGTAAAATTTATCTGTGACTAGCATGTATAGCATGTTAAGCATGGAAATGTTTACAGAATCAAAATTACTGATTTTTCCAGAGAAAACCTTAGTAACTACATCACACATGAAACTCCATTCCTTCCTAAGACCCATTCTTCTAATATCACTTAGTTTAGAAGTAGGAAGTGCATAGTGCATGGAATTAAGCATATTGATAAGATCAGTGTCAGTGTGTGGTGAAGTCACATTATTATCAAAAATTTTGAAACATGCTTTTATCACATCACTATTGATACAGAATTCGTTACCTTTAATGGTTAGAGTGATGGTCTTGTCAGTAGAGTTGTAGATTGCAGTGGTCCACATCTCTTCAACAACTTCACAGAAAATTATGGGTGATTCCAGCATGGCATAATTTAACTTGCAGTTCTTCACGAAGTCCATCATCTTGTGATAGTCTTCTGATTGTTGAATACCCTTATTGACCAAAGCAGTGAAGTTGTTCTTCGCATAAATGAACCCAGTTTGAGACATAATCTTTACTACAGGTGTCATTGTTAGAGAAAGAAAGCTTGAAGAGAGAAAGAGAAGATTTGCTTGAGAGAGAAAGAAATAGAAGCAGTTGAATTTGAGAGTGATAAAAGAAAATAATTGGAATGAAATAAGCTTTTATACTATCTCAAAAACAACGGATAAAAATAATAAAGAATAATAAATTAACCAATAGAAATTGCCTAAAATAATCGTTTAAAAAATAAACTGTAAAAATTCCACCCATTATCCGTCGTGTAATGCTTACAAACTGTAAGTATATTCGATGGATAATGTTCTGGGAATTAACGGCTGAGATTTAGACAATTCGACGGATGAGGATAAACTGTTATCTGTCGAGTTTTAAAAGATTCCATAAAGGTAATTGATTTTTAGTGGCAAATAGTATATCGACGGATGACTAAACTCGATGGACAAGGGTCATCCGTCGAGATTCAAATTTTGACTTAGCCAAAATTTCATCCAAGACTTAAAAATCAGCTAAATTTCTGGCTACTTTTCAACTTGCAAAATAACTCAGATAAATTAAGAGTAATTAAGCATACCTAACTCACTTACCAACCTTGAAAAGGTGGATTCATCCAGTGGCTTGGTAAAGATATCTGCAAGTTGCTTCTCACTTGGAACAAAATGTAACTCCACAATACCATTTATTACATGTTCCCTTATGAAATGGTACTTGATGTCTATGTGCTTTGTCCTTGAGTGTTGCACTGGATTTTCAGTGATGGCAATTGCACTTGTGTTATCACAGAAAATAGGAATCCTCTCAACTTGCAAACCATAGTCTAGCAATTGATTTTTCATCCATAAAATATGTGCACAGCAACTGCCAGCAGCAATATATTCAGCTTCAGCTGTAGAAGTAGAAACTGAATTTTGCTTTTTACTGAACCAGGACACAAGCTTGTTTCCTAGAAATTGACAGGTTCCTGTTGTGCTCTTTCTGTCAATTCTACAACCTGCATAATCTGCATCTGAATAACCAGTTAGATCAAAACCAGAATCTCTAGGGTACCAAATGTCAAGTTTTGGTGTTCCCTTGAGATATCTGAAAATTCTCTTAATAGCTATCAAGTGAGATTCTCTAGGATCAGCCTGAAATCTAGCACACAAACATGTAGCAAACATTATATATGGCTTACTAGCTGTTAAGTACAGAAGTGAGCCAACCATGCCTCTATAACTTGAAATATCCACAGACTTTTCAGTAGTGTTTAATTAAAGCTTAGTTGCAGTGGCCATGGGAGTTTTTGCAGATGTGTAATCCATTAGATCAAACTTCTTTAAAAGATCAAAAATATATTTAGTTTGACTAATGAATATTCCATCACTAACTTGCTTAACTTGTAAACCAAGAAAGTAAGTCAGTTCTCCCATCATGCTCATTTCATACTTACTTTGCATCAATTTGGCAAACTTTTTGCAAAGTTTCTCATCTGTAGAACCAAAAATAATATCATCTACATAAATTTGAACAAGTATGCTAGAGCCATTAACATTTCTGAAAAATAAAGTTTTATCTACAGTACCTCTTGTGAAGTGATTTTCCAAAAGGAACTTTAATAAAGTGTCATACCAGGCTCTAGGTGCTTGCTTCAGTCCATAATGTGCTTTCAGAAGATAATAGACATATTCTGGAAAATGTGGATCTTCAAAGCCAGGAGGTTGACTGACATATACTTCTTCCTCCAAATCTCCATTCAGAAAGGCACTTTTGACATCCATTTGATAGACCTTGAAATTGGCATGGGCTGCATAGGCTAAGAAGATTCTGATGGCTTCAAGTCTTGCAACAGGAGCAAATGTTTCATCAAAATCTATTCCTTCTTGCTGACAGTAGCCCTTAGCAACCAATCTAGCTTTATTCCTGACTACTATGCTATTTTCATCCATCTTGTTTCTGAATACCCACTTGGTGTCTATTGGATTCTTTCCTTTAGGCTTGGGTACCAGCTTCCATACTTTATTTCTTTCAAATTGGTTTAGCTCCTCCTGCATAGCTAAAATCCAATCAGGATCTAACAAAGCTTCTTCTACCTTCTTTGGTTCTTCCTTTGATAGAAAGCTGTTGTATAGACATTCTTCCTGAGTTTCTCTTCTTGTTTGAACTCTAGAAGACACATCACCAATGATAAGCTCAAAGGGGTGATCTTTATCCATTTCCTTTGCTGAGGTAGATTAGCTCTAGATGAAGAGGCCTCATAATTTTCTTGATGTGTGATTGAGTTTTGATTGCTAGAAACTCCCCCTGAGTTTATGGATCTTGATTTGAGAAGGGAGAATTTTCTGTAGGTGATCTATCTTAACCTCCTGCTCCTTTTGATAACCCGACGGATGGTGAGTTTTGATTATCGACGGATGAGGCAGGTCGTCTTCCGACGGATAACACAGATTGTCTTCCGACGGATGAAGCATTATGCAACTCAACGGATGTTGAGTTTTGTGCTTCACTGGTGGTAGATTTGTCTGCATTATCCTTAGACACTGTTTCTTGATCACTCTCATCATCACTTTCATCACTAACCATCTCAACATTGTCGAATTTGAGGCTCTCATGGTGATCTCCATCTTTCAGTCCTTCAATCTTTTTATCATCAAACACAACATGTATAGATTCCACAACAATGTTGGTTCTTAGATTGTAGACTCTATATGCTTTACCAACAGCATATCCAATAAAAATTCCTTCATCTCCTTTAGCATCGAACTTCCCATTTTGATCAGTTTAATTTCTCAGAATATAGCATTTACAGCCAAAGACATGAAGAAAGTTTAGAGTTGGCTTCTTGTTCTTGAACAATTGATAGGGAGTCATGCATCTTGCTTGATTAATCAGAGAAATGTTCTGAGTGTAGCATGCAGTATTTACAGCTTCATCCCAGAAATATGTTGGAAGTTTAGATTCTTCAAGCATTAGTCCTTGCAGCTTCAATAAGTGATCTGTTCTTTCTTTCCACTACTTCATTCTGTTGTGGAGTCCTTGCTGCTGAAAACTCATGCAAGATCCCATTTTCTTCACAAAATGCTCTCATGACATAGTTCTTGAACTCAGTTCCATTGTCACTCCTGATTCTTCTAACTTTGAAATCAGGATGATTGTTAGCTTGCCTTATGTGATTGATGATGATTTCACTAGCCTCATCTTTAGACTTTAGGAAATATGTCCAAGAGAACTTTGAGAAATCATCTATAATTACTAGACAAAATCTTTTCCTTGATATTGACAATACATTGACTGGTCCAAATAAATCCATGTGAAGCAGTTGCAAAGGCTCTTCAATTGCTGAATCAAGTTTCTTCCTGAATGATGCTTTAATCTACTTCCTCTTTTGGCAGGCATCACACAGTCCATCCTTTGTAAACTCCACTAGAGGAATGCCTCTTACTAGTTCCTTCTTTACCATCTCATTCATGGTCTTGAAGTTTAAATGGGATAGCTTCTTGTGCCATAGCCAACTTTCATCTTGACTTGCTTTACTAAGAAGACAAGTTACAGATTTAGTTGCTTTAGTTGAGTTGAAGTCAGCTAGGTACACATTTCCTCTTCTCACACCAGTGAGAACCACTTTGTTGCTTTGATTATTAGTCACAACACAGGCTTCTTTATTTGAAGGTTACTGAATTGCCTTTGTCATAAAGCTGGCTGATACTCAACAGACTGTGTTTGAGACCATCCACTAAGGCAACCTCTTCAATGATGACATTGTCCTTTGAAATCAAACCATATCCAACAGTATAACCCTTGCTGTCATCTCCAAAAGTAATACTTGGGCCAGCTCTCTCCTTACACTCTGTAAGCAGGGTAGAATCACCAGTCATGTGTCTTGAACAACCACTATCCAAGTACCAAAGATTCCTTTTGTTTCCCTGCACACATCAAAATCAAATCAAGTTAATTTTGGTACCCAAGTTTCCTTGGGTCCTGCCTTGTTAGCTTTCTTCTTCTGTTTCTTAGGTCTTAACTCATTTGACTTAGGAATTTCAGATTCTTCCTTAGTCATTTGGGTTGGGCCTTTGAAACCATTTAATGCAACAGAATTATCATGCATATTATGGCTAACAGGAAATGGCATGCTTGGTGTAAACATGTTATTCCAGTAAGGCATGCTAAATGGCATTTGAGGCATACTGTATGCAGCATAATATGGATTAGGTGCAAATGGCATATTAGCAAACTGTGCATTCATATTCTGTGTAGGCATAGCATTAACAGGCATGGGAGGCATGGCATTTATGTTAAGAAATTGAGACTGAACAGACATGGGAGTAGGCATGGCAGATTTACAATTAACAGACAGATGATTTACACTACCACACTTGACACAGATTTTTCTAGGAGCATATTTATCAGGTGTGTAGTTATTATGTTTGGTAATCCCTACTTTACCATTCCCATTGTTTTTCCTTTTAGTCTCTGTTTTTACCTCAATTTTCTCAAGTCTGTCACTCAACTGTTTGACAGTCATGTGACCAACATTAGCCTTTTTCCCTTTCTTAGCTTGACTTGACTCTCCTGAAACAAAGTTCTTGGAAACAGACCCATACTTCTCATTTAGCTTGATTAGTTTGGCTTTGCTAATGGGCTTGCTCACAGCCGACGGATGAGGATTTTCATCTTTCGACGGATAACACTTTTTGTTATCCGACGGATAATCCTCATCATCCGTCGAGTCTACATCTGTCAGCAAACCATCTACCAAATTAGGTTCTAGTTTCTCTTTATTCTTTTTCCAGGCTTCATCACAAAAAGACTCAATTCCTTGAACTTTGGTGATTTGAGCATGGACATCCCTGGATGCTTTCCATGCTTTAATCACCTCTTGTTCACGCTCGAGCTGCTTCTTTAAATTCTCTTCCTTTTTCAAGGACTCAGTTAATTCCTCCTTAGCAATCTTACACTCAATTCTTAATTTCTCAAAATCAATAAACTGAGACTCAAGCACATTATTCCTCTCACTTAAAAACAAGTTATTTTCTTTGATTTTAGAATTTTCTTTAGTAAGAGACTTAGTGTAACACGCAAATGATATAATTCTGTAGACATGTCATTTATGGCATCATTACACTCAGCTTTAGATAAATGTGCAAGGTTTGTAGTAATTACCTGATTGCTTGAGGAACTTGTCTCTGTTTCATCAGACTTGGCCATTAGGGCTAGATTGACATGGCTGACATCCTCATCTTCATCCAAACCATCTGATGCCCAGTCATTCTCTTGTGTAATAAAAGCCCTTTCCTTTTGTTTGAGTAGATCAAAGTATTTTTGCTTATAATCCACAGACTCAAACCTTTTCTTACTGGAATCTGACTTTCTACACTCATTTGCAAAATGCCCTGCCAAGCCACATTTGAAACATTTGAATTTTGACTTATACACCATGTTTCTATTTGGCTTGGCTGCTCCAAAGTTCTTTTTAAACTTGAGCTTGGCAAATCTCCTGGAAAGAAATGCTAGGTGCTCATCAATGTCCTCCATGTCATCTTGGCTCAATGAATCTTCACTTTCTGCTACAAGCCCCTTGCCCTTATTCTCACAGACCTTTGAAGTTGATTCTACAGCTTCCATCTTCACTTCCTTCTCCTTTTCCAGATCAGCAACTAGTGTAATGGATCCTCCTTTCTTCTTTCCTCTCTCCATCCTTTCATCCTGCTCTATCTCAAGCTCATAGGTCTTCCAGATGCCATACAGTCTCTCCAAAGTAAACTCCTTATAATCTTGTGAGTTTCTCAATGAGACTGTCATTGGTTTCCATTCCTTTGGAAGAGATCTGAGAAATTTCAGATTAGAGTCTTTAGTCTGATAGACTCTTCCATGCAACTTAAGAGCATTTAGTAGTTTTTAAAATCTACTAAAAATGTTAGTGAGTGACTCACTTTCCTCATTGTGAAAATGTTCATATTGCTGAATCAAGAGCTGCATTTTATTTTCTCTAACTTGCTCAGTGCCATCACAGATTATCTGTATAGTATCCCAAACTTCCTTGGCAATTTTGCAGTTTATAATGTTGTCAAACATGTCTGCATCAACTCCATTGAACAGAATGTCCATGGTCCTTTTTATCCTTCCTGACTTGTTCAATGTCAGGATCAGACCATCCATGCCTTGGTTTGGGAACAGATGGCTCGTTTCCTGTTGCAGCTCTCATTGGAACATGAGAACCTCTTTCTATGCAGTCCACATAGGCCTCATCTTGAGAAAGCATATGAAGATGCATCTTTACCTTCCAATGATGGTAATTATCTTTATCTAGAAAAGGAATCTTGACTCCAACGTCTTTCTTGTTCATCTTGCTGAATTGTTTTGATCTTTAAACTCTTTGTAGATTAAGAGCTTGCTCTGATACCAATTGTTAGTCCCTTAACAATATAGCAAGAATTACAGAATGGGGGTTGAATGGAATTCTTGAACCTTTTTCTTAAAATAAAAATGTTCAACTCGAATATAGATATAAATGTTTTGATTAGCACAGTGCGGAATAGAAACTTAATTGAATCAAAACATACGTAATTAAAAACAAGAGTCGTTAAAAACTTTCTGGTGGATTTAAACAATTCCACCAGAGATATATATTATATATTGGGAGGACTCTGTGTGCAAGAATGCTCACAGCTGCTTACAAAATGAATTGCTGAGAATACAGGAAAATGCTAATAATTCTGCTTACAAAGATTTCTCTATTTTTGTGTTTCTCAACTCACTTTTTCTATTTGCTACATTCTTGGTTTATATATCATCAAGATTATAAAGTCAAAAAGACTGAACAAATATAAAAACTATCAGTCTTAAGCTTTGCTGTTTTTCGTCCTCTATTACCCGGTTAATGGGCTTCCACAGTAGATTTGTATAAATC
This sequence comes from Apium graveolens, assembly GCF_009905375.1. NCBI lineage: Eukaryota > Viridiplantae > Streptophyta > Magnoliopsida > Apiales > Apiaceae > Apium > Apium graveolens. The sequence continues at coordinate 98,701,143 of NC_133649.1, forward strand.
TCGATGGATGTGCTCAGCTTTCACTGTTCAACTGCTGTTTGAATTCTTTATTAGTTGAGTACATGATCATCCGTCGGGTTGTTGATCATCCGTCGGTTACTTTGTAGGTTATCCGTCGGGTAGCAATCAAGCATATGACTTCATTTCACTTATACATAATTACATGACATCATTTATGTACAATTAATCAACCTATTCTGCATATCTAGTTAAAGTCAACATGACTTATATGCTACTACAGATTCTATACAAAGGTGCATACATAAATGTGCTACAGACTTATTATTACATAAGCTACTCACTCGATGGATAACAAGTTAACATCCGTCGGGATTATAATGAGTTATCCGTCGGGACTGTAATTCTTATCCGTCGAGTGCTACATTATTTCACTAAGTAAAATCCACTTAGATATTTTGTTTATGAAATCATCAAGTACACAACATATGCACAACAGCATTTTTCTTTTTATCTGTAGATTCAAAATTAACATATTTCAAATCTACTCTCAGTTTATGACAACTTGTTATCACTTTCATGTTGCAAGGTATGCAGTCAAATTTGTCACAAAAGGAGTAAAGGTCTTCTGTATTTGCTTCATTGTACTTGCAGGCTCCCACTTTTGGCTTGCTAACATCCTTTTTACAAAGGTGAGTTAGATGATTTTTTGAGCCAGATTTCTGACATTGCTTTCTGGGGGCATCTACAACAAATGCAAAGTTATTGCTCTTGTTTACTCCTATCTTGTCATTCCTGTTCTTTTTCTTCCTTCATGTATTCTCAGTCTTGACTTCCTTGACAGGTGTCTTAGGGACTTGGTTAACCATGGGCTTCTTCTTTCATAGAAGAAGATTGCTCATTTAACATAAATAACATATATTTATTTAAATTAAATGAATGATTAAATTATACACTCCAACAAACTGCCCTTAAATCTAAATATTTTTGTCCACCTTCTTGAACCCAAGCAATTCCGACATTTTCTCAAACTTCTTAATAGGCGGTTCTTTTTTCAAGACATCAGATCGTTGATCTCTAATATTAAAATATATGATCACTATTTAACAAGGATTAACACATTCAATATGTGTTTACATCGATCACTGAACACGTGTTTTTTGTGCCAAATCAATTGTTAAACTAATCATGAAATCTCAGCAGGTAAAAAGTGGTGAGATTTGAATCAAAAATCAAATTATAACTAAAATATTGCAGGAGACATGAAAAGTGGTGAGGTCAATGTAAAAAAATCAAAGGCATTTCTCAATTATATTGTGCAATAATAGTTTTTAACTGCAAGTGGTTTCTCAACTAAAATGTTAGATTAATAAGTAGCAGGAGTGGTTTCTTCATTTTTCATTTCTTTACCTTCATCTGCAAGTTCTTGCTTGATGACCAACTCCTCTTCACTGAAATTGACTTCACATGCATTAAACACAGGTGACTCAACTTTTCTCAGCATAACTGGGACATCTTCATTTGCAAATGGTTTGCCTCTATCACTTTTAATTTTCTTGTTGTTGTTCAAGGCATCATAGTCAAAGCCAATGGCTATGTTAGCACATGGCTTGTTCTTCTCATGGTACTGACCAACTAACTGAGAAGCATTCCTGAAAGACTTCAACTTCACTTCATTCTTTTCTATTTTTTCCCTCAACACAGCTTCTATTCACTAGCACACTTCAACTTGTTCTTCAAATATTCATTTTTCTGCTTGATAGTTTCTAGCTCAATAAGCTGTATTTCCAAATCTTGCTTCTCACTCTCAAACTTCTCATTAGCTTTTGACAGCCTACTAACCTCCTCAGTAGCTGCCACCATGCTAGTATGGATGTGAAACATCTCTACACTCATCTTTTCAACAGTTTCTTTATATTGGCTTGTATTTAATCAATGGTAGTTAGATTGGTACCTCTGATTTTGATGAGGATGATTCTCCTTTCTCAAGAGCCATTAATGTATAGTTTCCAAATTCTTCATTCTCATTTTCATCATCAATATCATCCCAACTCTTTCCTTCTGTAATGTAAGCTTTTCCAGACTGTTTCTTCAAGAGAGCTTCATACTTTGCCTCCAATTCCAAATATGCATTGTCCTTCTTCACCTTCTTGGGCTTCCTGCACTCAGTAGCAAAGTGACCCAACTCATCACAATTGAAGCACCTTATCTTTGATATGTCCACAGATCCAGTTTTGTAGCCTCCTTTGCAAGCTGAGTTATACTGAACTTTTGGTTTCTAATTGTTGTTGTTGGAAGACTGTCCCTTGTTCTTGAAAAACCTTGGCTTCTTGATTCTAATGTTAGAAAATTTCCTTGTAAAGTAAGCCATGGATTGGTCCATTTCATCTAGCTCATCCAAGGTGTAGTATTCATCTTCCTCCAGTTCCAATATAACTTGCTTCTGAGGTCCTTTGTTCTTTTGTTCCACATCTTGAATAACCGGAACTTGATCATCTTGCTCATCTTCACTTTCTTCACTGTCATGTACAACTAAGGCACTGGAACCATCAACCACATATCCATGGTTTTTCTTTAATGACTTTTTTACAGCATTTCAAGTTCATAAGTTTCAAGATTACATACAGAACTTCCAGTGTTATTCTGCTCAGATCTCTTCCTTCTCTAATGGCTGATATCTTTTGTTTAAGATGATCAGGAAGAGCTAGTAGGAACTTCAGATTAACCTCCTCAGCTTCATTATATTTATCATGTAGTTGCAAGTCATTTATCAATTTATTAAACCTCTCAAAAACTTCAGTAATTCCTTCTTTGACACCAGTATTCTCATTTGGTTTGATCTAACTTCCTCTGTGACTTCACATAAAATCTTTATTTTCTCCCAGATCTATTTAGTTGTGTCACAGTTGACAATTTTGTTGTACATGATATTATCAAGTGACTCTATCAGAATTAATTGCAGGCCATTATCTAGAGAGACTTTCTCCTTCTCAGATTCAGTGTATTTTGAAGGGTCCTTACGTACAAAATGAGCTGGGATGACCATGTCTCCATCTGTAGATTCATCTACCCTTTCTATGGGGGTGAAAGGGCCATTATTGAGAATCTGGATATATAATGGATTGACCATCCTTATAAATAACATCATTTTTTTTTCCAAAGTGTATAGTTAATTCTGTCAAAGGCTGGTATCTTAATACTGCTTATCTTCTATGCACTCATACTTCCAAGATCTTTATCTGTTTTCTTTCAGATTTTTCTCTGATACCACTTGTTAGATATTGAGTGCAACACGAAGGGGGGTGAATGTGTTTTCTTAATTTTTATGCTTTTTAAAACTGATTTGGAAAGGTGGTGAACAAAGCAGTTTGATTGTAGAGATACTATGTTTAGAAGAATATAAAGAACATGCACAACAAATACAGTATTTCAAAACTCACTTAATTTGTATTAAAATTAAGTATGTCTTGCTACAATTTCTGGGGTCTTAAGAATATAAGAACTCAGCTTTTTTATTGAGAGAGTACAAACAAATTTAGATCTTTTTGTTACTCTTAAAAACAAAGAACTGGTATTTACTTTATAGAATATTAACACAGGTTTACACAGAATGCAATAAGATGAACTAAGCCCTTCTTTAAGTTATCTTTAAAGCTTTCCATTTCTGACTTAGTGAATCCTTGCAAATCTTATAGGTCTGTGACCTTTCTTTGTCAGTTAATCTTGGCCCTTGATCTTGCACTCTTTAAATGGCTTTTGTAGACTTTTCAATTTAAGTGAGTATATCGTTTGTCGATTGATAATTTTGAATATTTAACTTGTCTGCATTATGTACTTGAGGTTCATATCGAGATCTCCAGTTTGTTCTATAGAGAACTGACATCTCGATAAGTATAATGGTTTATCGAGATCTCTGAGTTCTCTATAAGTGTTTTTGGTTTGTCGAGTTCCCTGAGTTCTCTATAAGTGAACTTGGCTTGTCGAGATCTCCAAATCTCTGCATGTAGAAATGACTTGTCGATATCTCTGAGATCTCTGAGATCTCTATATGCATTTTGACTTGTCGATATCTCTGAGATCTTTAATAAGAAATTGACTTGTCGATATCTCCAATCTTCATATCTTCATTTTGACTTGTCGATATCTCTGAGTTCTCTATCAGAAATGACTTGTCGATATCTCAGAGATCTCTATATACATTTTGACTTATAGATATCCCTGATATCTCTAATGATAATTCGACTTGTCGATATCTCCAATCTTAATATCTTTATTTGACTTGTCGATATCTCTGAGACTTCTCTATAAGCCATTTTGGACTTCTCGATAAGTCATTCTGGAGTTCTCTATATAACTTGATCCATGACTTGTAGATATCTTGATTCGGAACATTTTTCCTAAAACAGATTTATTCAACTCCAAACTTCTTCACCTTTTCTCTGAGGCATGATCTTGTTGATCTTCTTCCAGAGTTTATTCTTAGGCTTGAGACTGTTCACAGAAAAATACTTTAGTCAGATCTTTAACATTTTTACCGACTCAAAAAATACAATACAAAATACAGATTTAGACTATCATACAACTAAATCTTAGGGTTGTCAATAAGACTTAGTCTTGTTATGATATAGGCATGTCTTGCGCAACAAATTTCGATATTTGAATCACGGTTGGAGATGCCATAAGGATATGTAAAATGGATACCATTCATCTACCTGAATTTAGGTTATAGCCTTCCAGATAGAGCCAACAATTTTTTCCACGACACGTAAATTATGATGTCGTAGATTACAAGTTTGAATTGACATTTGTGGTACACGGAAATGAAAGTACACAAATACAAAATTGTGTCGGTAAATTTAGTGTTGATTCTGAATTATCCTCAAGCACATGATTCGAAACCAAAATACACAAAATAAATAAATTTATTAAAATCATATGAATACATTTTACAATAATATTTTTTTATGTTTAACAAATTTTAAATAAGATTAATAGTAATTAGTGTCTCGTATACTAATAAAAAATGAGGTGAGTAATAGAAGAAGTATGTATAAAAAAATGATTTTGACGAAGGATTTCTCTCCTTTTTGTGAGAGTTGTATATTTTTCTCCTTTCCTTGAGAATCTGTAAGAGTAGATTGAATAGGCAATGGCGTCAGGAGAAGATCTTGATGGGCGAATGGAAGAATTGGATATTACTAATGAAGAAGATGAGGAGTTAATCTTTGATGATGAGGTAGTAGAGGAGGGAAATATATTTGAACTTTGTTTGGTGGGTCGGTTTCTATCGGAGAAAAACATCAACCTACAGGCGATGCAATCAAAGTTGGATGATATGTGGAAACCAGCCATGGGAATCAATATTAAAATGCTAAAAGCAGGAGTCTATCAGTTCTATCATGTGGAGGATATGAGGTGGATGATGAATAATGGCCCCTGGACATTCGATAACGCTATGCTGGTTACAAACGTGATTAAAGTAGGGGAGGATCCTACGAAGGTAACATTGAATTAGGAGGATTTTTAGATACAAATTTATGATTTGCCAAGGGGTTATATATCAGAATCGGTAGGAAAACAGTTTGGCAATTTCTTTGGCAAGTTTGTGATGTATGATCCGAACAATAATTCGAGCATTTGGCGTGAGTACATGCGGCTTAAGATTAGGGTGGACGCCGAAGCCCATTGAAAAGAAAGAAGAAAAATTGCAGAAAAGATAATACTGCGTTTGTGGTACATTGCAAGTACAAAAAGCTGGGGGATTTATGCTTCATTTGTGGTTTAATGACACACACGGAGAGGTTTTGTATGAAGAGGTTGGAAAGTGGTTCAAGTGCAGTAGTCAAAGAATGGGGGAGCTGGCTCAAAGTGCCTCCATACAGGGCTGCGATGCAAGGGAGGAGCAAGTGGCTCAGAGACGACAGTAGCGATGATTGGGGTGGAAAATCAAGGATGGCTAATAATGAGGGATCTCATAGTCCGAATTTCCAGCCAACAGATGGAACGAGAAATATGGAAGGGATAATTGAGACAAGTAAGGCAAGTGATGGAGTAAATTCAGCATCAAGATTGGAGGGAAATAATTTTTCAAATGCATATGATGGGCTGGATAATGATGAGCTAAATGGGCTGGACCTGAAGGAGCGGAAAAGAAAAAGAAATGGGCCTAATATGAGTAATATGACTGGGGTTTTTATAAACACAATATCAATTGATTCTGCACTTTCTACTATTGATTGTACGGAGTCTGCAAATAATGTTTTGGCTACGCTTGCTAGGCAAGCTAGCCAGCAGAAATGATTTGCTTAAGCTGGAAATGTCGAGGGTTGGGGAACCTTCGTACAGTTCGTGTGTTATGCGATCTTGTTAAAGATCATAAACCTGACATTTTATTTTTAGTTGAAACTATTTCTAAAGGTAGTAGAATAGAGGAGCTTCATGTGAAGATGGGTTTTGCAAGCTGTTTTTCAGTAGATAGTATATATAGAAGTGGAGGTTTGGCAGTTTTTTGGAAACGTAATGTGGATTGCAGCATCACAAGGTATTCTTAGAATCATGCGGATCTTGTTTTCTGTGAAGGGAATGTTGCATCCTGGAGGTTATCATATTTCTACAGTTATCCGGAGCATGCTAGGAGAAGGAATTCGTGGGACTTAATTCGAACTCTAGCTGGGATGTCTAATTTACCTTGGTGCATCATATGAGATTTTAATGATCTTCTATACAACTCGGATAAAGAAGGCCAACACCCACACCCTCAATCTTTAATGGATGGGTTTAGGGAAGCCTTGGATGATAGTCTCCTTTCAGAAATCAAATTGAAAGGGGGTTTGTTTACTTGGGAAAAGAGTCGAGGCACTGAAAACTGGGTTAAAGAAAAGCTGGACAGGGCTTTTGCAACCATGACATGGTGGTCGAAATTTCCTCTTTGTCATCTTTCTGTGCTCACAGTAACGGTGTCAGACCATGATCCAATTGTGCTAGATTTACTTAATGTTGCTATTTCTATGAAGGAATTCAGGTTTAAGTTCGAGAACACTTGGCTTAAAGAACCAACGTTTGTGAAGGATGTTACTGCTCATTAGGAATCGATTCCTGCGGCTCATTTTTTCCTAAGTTGATGTTTGTTTCGGGGTTTATGGTGAAATGGGTCATGTTTTCTTTAACAAATTCAAGGAGAAAGTCAAGAACCAGAAGCGTATATTGGATTCTCTGCGTGATAAATATGATGATGGAAGTGTGAAACAGTTTCTAATTGAAAAGGAAAGGCTTAACGAAATTCTGATGCATGAGGAAATATATTGGAAACATAGAGCTAAACTTTTTTGGTTGAAGGAGGGAGATGCTAATACACGATTTTTCCATGCTTGTGCTTCTGTTCGGAGAAAGACGACTCACTTAAAGTTTCTAGAAACAAAGGTTGGTCATCGTGTAGAAACATTGGAGGAAATGGGAGAGGTAGTGAAGGGTTATTTTGAAGGGGTGTTCAAGGAGCCAGAAACGCAAATTGTGAATACTCCTATGGAAGTCCCAAGAATGGTTACTCAAGAACAGAACAGGATGCTGACAAAGGATGTTACTTTCGAGGAATTCACTATTGAATGTTGTAGAGAATGGCTGAAAGATTGTAAGTATCCTGCAGATTTGAACAGTACTAACATAGTTCTTATCCCAAAAGTTGATCAAGCGTGACGATTGAAGGATTTAAGACCTATAGCATTGTGTAATGTACTTTATAAAATTATTTCTAAGGTTTTGTCGAACAGATTATGATTGATTCTTCCTGGTCTTATCTCAGAGTTTCAATCAGCATTTATAGTAGGTAGAAGCACCACTGATAATGTGGTGGTGGCTTTTGAGCTTATTTATCATATGAAGAGGAAGGGGCGAAGTCAAGAAGGTGAGGTGGCCCTTAAACTGGATATCAGTAAAGCATACGACAGAGTTAATTGGCAGTATTTAAAGCAAAGAATGATAGGTATGGGATTTTGTAAAAGGTGGGTTTACTGGATTATGCTCTGTGTCTCAACAGTTTTGTATGATATTTGCTTGAATGGTCTACTGTAGGCCCGATTTATCCTCGAAGAGGACTTTGATAGGGGGACCCTTAATCCCCCTATTTATTTATGTTCTGTGTGGAGGGGTTGTCTAATGCATTAGATAGAGCTCAAGCAAATGGGATGATTCATGGCAGTCGTGTTAGCCCAACTGCCCCTGAAATTACTCATCTCCTTTTTGCGGACGATAGTTTCTTATTCTTTCGTGCAAGTAGGGAGGAAGCTATTCGTGTGAGGGATATCTTGAAAGGTTATGAAAACTTCTCAGGTCAGTCAGTTAATCTTCAGAAATCATGATTTTTCTTTAGTGCTAATGTTCGCCGGGATAAACAGGAGGAGTTGATTAGTTTTTTGGGAGTTCAAAATGAGATTAAAAACTACAAGTACTTGGGGTTGCCTTCTATGGTGGGGAGATCGAAGAAGAGAACGTTTGGTTTTATAAAGGAGAGAGTGAATAAAAGGATCAAAGGTTGGAGAGCTAAACCTATCTCAAGGGGGGGAAGCTGTGTTAACTAAGAACGTGGCGCAGTCTATCCCATCGTATTGTATGTCATGTTTTGTTTTGTCTAAAATTTTTTGCCAAGAGATTGAGCGTATGTTTAATCAATACTGGTGGGTTTCGAATTTAGCTCAGGGTCGAGGGATTAAATGGCACTCGTGGGATAATATGAGTATGTCAAAAGATAGGGGTGGTATGGGGTTTAGAATTCTTCAGGGGTATAATTTAGCTCTTGTTGGGAAGCATGTATGGAAATGTCTTAATAACTCAAGTCTTCTTGTCTCCCAAGTCCTTAAAACTCGTTATTTTCCCACTGTGAATATTCTAAAGGCTTCTAAGGGTCAAGGGTCTAGTTATATTTGGGAGGGGATTTAGACTGCAAAAGAATCTCTCAAGTCTGGGTTTAGATGGGTCATTGGAGACGGTAAAGATATAGTGGCTATGAAAGATCCTTGGTTGAGAGCAAAGAAAGATTACCATGTTGACTACCTTCATATTTATGAAGGAAGAAATGAACTTGTCCCGTCTCTGTACAAAGCTGTGGAATGAGAGTAAGATCATAGACATGTTTAGTGCAACATATGCAATTGCTATTCTGGCAATTTCTGTGCCCCAACGAGATGTTGGTGATAGAGTAGCGTGGTCCAGGTCTAAGAACGGTTTATATGATGTTAAGACGGGATATCAATTGTGGCATGATCAACATATCGGTGATAATTTGGTGCCTCGGTCGAGTGGTTGGAGTCGCCTTTGGAAGCTTCATGTTCCACATAAAATTAAGATACTTATGTGGCGTTTATGCAGGAATAATTTACCAGTCCGTGATCGTCTTAAAGCAAAGGGTGTTTCGATACTTGTCTCTTGTCCTATGTGTAATGCAGATTTAGAACACATTATGCATCTCTTTTTTGAATGCCAGTTTGTAGAAAGTTGCTGGAGATCAGTGGATTTATCTTTTGATATGAGAAATGTTACATCTGCTCAGGAGTGGCTTTTGAAAAAGTTTTCTGAGGCATCTCATGAGGAGTTGGGGAAAATCTATGTAGTTTTATGGGGAGTGTGGTACTGGAGGAATAAACGAGTGTGGGAAGGCAAGATGATTAATCCAAAGTTAGCTATAGAAGGTAGTTTTCGTACAGTGGAAGATTGGAGAAAAGTCAGGGGAGGAGAAAAGGAAACTACAGGTATTTGAGTTAGTGTGCTCGAGAAACCAGAAGTTAGATGGGTGAAGTCGGAAGTCGGAAGAGGGTACACTGAAACTAAATGTGGATGCTTCGTTTCTTAAAGATGCAGACACTTTTACTATTGGTATGCTTATTCGTGATCACAGAGGCCATTTCTTGGAGGGAAGATCTTTGACGTTGGTCTCGCCTGGAAATGTTATGGAAGCAGAAAGTATGGGGATAAAAAGATAGACAGGTCGGCAAAGTAGTAATCGAATCAGACTCTTTATTAGCTGTGCAGGCAGTTGATGGTGATGTTGTTAATCTCTTGGAGATTGGACATGTTGTGGATCAATGCAAAACTTTCCTGCAGAACATGCCTGAGGTCTATGTTCATCACATTCGAAGACAAGCAAACGGGATGGCTCATGGCTTAGCAAAAATTTCTTATTTGATAGATTATTTTTTTGTATTTACGTCTCCTCCTACACATCTGGTGGAGACTTATTTAAGTGATATTTCTATTTAATGAAGAAGTTTATTTGGTTTCAAAAAAAATTAATTAAATAGTTTCAAATTCTTAAGTTTCAAAAGACTTAATCAAGTTTGATTTTTTATGACATTAACTTAAAACTCTAATAGTAAAGATGTAATATTTAAATATGTATTTTAATTTTTTATTCAAAATTTACTTGTAACAATACCGACACGTACTCAAGATTGAGATATACGAACACGATATAACAAGAAATTTTAACGGATCGGATTTGAGTTTGACATTGTGTACACGAAACAAACGAATTGCAACTCATAATCGTTAAAAGAAATAATTAATCCATATACTGTTCTGGTATCTCGGAGAATCCTCGGTCCATGTCATTCTTCCTTCACTACGTAAATTTAGAAGCAAAGAAGAGCTAAAAGTTTTGTTTGGATTCAACTAAATGCTTTAGATTTTACGGTCACTGACAAAAAGTAATAATTTATACACTTTTAATTCCTTTGTATCCTAATGAAAAGCTTGCAAAAGCATCGTATTTTGCTGACTTTTTTTAATCAAAATTTACCTTCTTTTCTTTCATGCTTTCTTTTTCAAGTCTTTCTTTTTCTTCTTTTTTCCTGTGCTTTATAATTTGAAATTATATGAAAAGTCAGTACTCCCTCCGTCCCGTTAAACGTTTCTTCTTTTGATTTTTGGTACTGTTCACGATAAGCGCTTGACTACTAATTTACGTCTAAGGGTGTGTTTGGTATTGCTGTTGCAGACAGCAACAGCAGCTTTTCGCTGAAAAGCAGTTAAAAAACTGTTTGGTAAAATTTAAAGGCTGTTTTTCTGAAAAGTGTTTTTGGCTTAAAAGCTTATATTAAAGAAAGCAAGTCCCCCATACTTTTAGAAAAAACTGCTTTTCAGCTGTTGCGGGAAGAAGATGCTGATTTCACCATCAAACCTTACCAAAACCATCATTATTTTTAATTTTTTGCATCAAAACATATACGTATCAAAAAAATTACCAAACAGTCATCTGATTTTTACAACAGCACTTTTTTCAGCAGTACTTTTTTTAACAGCACAATAATTTTTAACAGCAATCCCAAACAGAGCCTAAGCTATAATATCAAACATAGTCATAAGTGATCTCGTTGGATTCATATTTATCAGTACTTTAATAAAGTGAAATTTTTATATTTAATACTAATACGAAATTAAAGATATTAACAATTAAAAGTGTGCATTGGCAAACGTGTCCAACACAAATAGGAAACGTTTTTAGGGACGGAGGAAGTACAACTTAACTGAATTTGAACGGCAAAGAAAAAGTGAAAATTGTGATGGGCTCTTGTGAAGTCCAGATAAGGTACATGAATAAATCTATACTATTATATTAACGGGCTTTTTTTGCCATGCGAACATAATAAGTATAAATTTCTATAATTTTAAATTGTTTTGATTGACCAATATTTTTAATAATAATGAACCTCCCTCCATTCACAACAACTGCACCAATCAAAACACTCCAAAATTATAAATTTTAGTGTTTAACATTTGCCCATAGACACACACTAGATAAACTCTTACATTAAATATGGAATAATGAAAGTTTGGTTGATAATCGGTGTGGTCACCGTAATTATAGTAATATCTAAATACAACAGTCTCATAAATTAATTAATATTTACAAAAAAAATTATTTAATACAAATAGAATTATAATATGTCTAAAGATCTTGGTTTAAACAAAATACCGGGCTGAGCTAAACAAAATTATATTATTAATTCGGTCTTAAATAAAAAACTATATATAGTTATTCGGATTTGCAATCTCAGACTAAAATAAAATAATGAAGACTAATAAAAATTTGAAAAGAAATTCGTTTGGTCGATATAATATCATCAACTAAAAACAAAATAAAATTTTATAAAAAAATTCTTTTAATCGATATAATGTCATCTATCCATCTATCTATCTATATTATTATATTAAAGATGAATCAATGAAATTTTGGTTGGTATTCAGTCGGGTCACCGTAAGAATAGTAATATTTAAAATAAAATACTTTCCTAACTAGATTATTATTCGCAATATAATTATATAAATACAAATGGAATTGTAATATGTCTAATGGTTTTGATTTAAACAAAATAATATATAATATCAAATAAATTTATGCTATTGATCCAATCCTAAATAAAAATTAAAAATAAATTGCGTACAATTAGTTGAATTTGCAGTCTCGGATTAAAATAAAATAATAAATACTGATAAAAAATTGAAAGCAAATTCTTTTGGTAGATATAATGTCATTAGGCTAAAACAAAAAATAAACAAGTTAAAACAAAATAAATCGAAAGTAAATTCGTTTGGCAGATATAATGTCATCAGACTACAATAAAATTATACATATTATCAATTCGGTATAAAACATAACAATATTCATTTCGGGGCTAAGGCCCCATTTGTTTGGCTCTCAATATTAGTGAATGAAGTCATTTGTCTGAAAACATTTAACACATGAGTCATTCATAAATCACCTAATCATTCGTGTAGATAACTTTATCCAAATGATTCATATGATACTGTCCACACTTTTTATCAAGCTTTTATATTATTTTTTTCCTTCTTTTTTGCAAAAGACTATTTTCTCTTTCATTTTTAATATTTTTTTATTAACTATAATTATTATGACATTCATAATTATATCATTTTGCACTAACATTAAAACAAATATTATGATAAACAAGTTATTTTATTAAGTTAATAATTTTTTAATAATATTCCCATGTATCCAAATTTAATATCTAGCTACACTATATTATATTATAATCAATGAAACCTTAAAATTTTGAGAGTGGATGCTTAATTTACTTAACTACCCTTATTTAAATTTTATTTTTACTTAATTATCCTAACTTAATTAATATATAAATCAATAAATTTTTTCAAGTTAAACACATTGACCTTTTTATTTTACCCAACTAAAACACTTCTTTTTATAAAAAAATCACGAGCAGTTTTATTTAATAAAATATTATATTTATTAATAACTAACCAATTACTTTTACTAAAGTGTATTAGTACCTTTTTTAATTTATACATGTCTTTGTCTGAATTACATTTTTAATTAAAACACATTTTTTTAAAAATATTTAGTGCATCTAGCATTTTAAATACTTAGCACTTTTAACATTCAATATTATATCAATTTTAAAATCTTGTAATTTTTTCAGACTCATTTAATCACAAAGTTTAATCATTCAGAAATCATAAAAATATATATATATACCAAATGATCTTAATCAATTGATATTCAGATTTTTGATTAATTCAGATCATTCAGAAATATTAATAATTCAGATATAAATAATTCAGATTTGCCAAATGACCCCTAAAATGATATTAAACAAAAAAAAACTAAATATTATTAGTTGGATGTGGTTGACGTAACGGGCCGGAGACTAAAATAAATATTTGCTACCTCAGGGTAAAATAATATAATAAATACTATTTTATCAAACCGGGATACAACATAATACGTTGGTCGATATAATATTATCAGAATAAAATAAGATATGTTATTTACTCGGCTTAAAAAATCATATTTAACTAGAGCTAAAATAAAATTAAAAACATATTAAATGTAATTAGATGGTTGATATAACGGGCCTAAGGCTAAAAAAATAATATATATTATTAATATACGATAAAACTAAAATTAAATTTAAATTAAAGGTAATTCTTATATTATTGACCCGTGTTAAAAAAAGTTTAAAGTCTACCTAAATCGTTGTTAGGTATCATTTACGAATAAGATTATGAGATAACTAAGATCCGATCATAATAGCCGAAATATTAAAAGTTTGATTGCAGATCTGTGTGTGAAATGTTTGGGCTTATATAATTACAGGTTTTTTCAATTTATGTAATATCCAAAAATATTTTAATAAAATGAAAATAGAGATGATTCCTTAGTCAATATAATTGCGTCGAACTAGAATAAATCAATACATGCTATTCATCGGTGCTAAAAAAATTATACAATTGATTCATGATAAATCAAAACTAAAATAAGAAAATAACTATACCATCTAAAATAGAATAATATATACTTTTATCCGGGTTAACGTATTTTTTTTATTATTGATACATAACTTTTTTATCATTGATCCGGGTTTAAACAAATTAAACCAAAATAAATTTGAATACAATTAGTCAATTTATTCGGTATACCAAAGTAAAGATAATTCGTTTATTATTGATGTAAGCTAAATCTTATCTTTTAATTAAAATATAATTATCTTTTATAAACATACCTATAAATTTCAACAAAACTAAATTTTCCAATCAATGATATTTCTTTAAAAACTAAAACTTTTAGGCCAGCAGGATTTCAAACATGAAACAACCTAATAAACTCTAAATTGTATAAAATTAAAATCAACACTAAACCTTGGTAGTTTCAGCTTAATTTACTTGTACAAAATCCAGAGACATGAAAAGTAATGTAATGTCGAATTATGAAATACAGAGATCAATGGTAAATAACTACTGGAATTTGAAAACTTTGTATATAAAGAGAGAGCAGCTTGGACATGAGAAGACATGATTTCACAGTCACTCGGACTATTTTTGCATTTCTATGAATAAAGTTGTGCAAGGTCCCCTGAAAACGCCTTCCTAATTGCATCTCGTTTAATCTTGAGAGCTGCAGTGACAAAACCAGTATCAGGTGTCCAAGGTTCAGAGAGCAATTTGATCTTTGCAGGAATCTCAAACTTCTCCAGACGTGCTGCTTTACCCACCTGTGTCCAGTAAGAGTTTCAGGCTTGTAGAAACAAGAGCTTTCTAAGATTTTTTCACCTTAGTAAGAATAGAAACGTTTATTTGGACATCACTCCTCGTGTTTTTAAGTCCATAGACGGATATCGGAGCTAAGGAGAGAAAGAAAGCAAGGGCAGAAACCTATGCCGAACACAGGCTACCGAGGATGGTGACAACTTGAGATATGTAACCAAAACAGGAAGCATATACAGCTCATTCTAAAATTTAAAATCCCCCATTTCAATGCTTCACTCCATAATACTATCTTCGAAGATTATTCGAAATTAAAAAGTTATAGTAGAACGAGATTTCTCCGACCATTCCAAATTCTTTGACCATGTAAATTTTATTTCTTAATAAAAAAAAAATTAAAAACAATACAAGGACTTGTTAGGAGATCAAAAATTTGCCTACATGCTGCATTAGTTTTAAGATGATAGAGAATATAAAAATCAAATAAATAAAAACGTTATGGGGATGTTCAATGTTTGGCAAGTCATAAACGTAGTTCTAAATATTAACAATTTTAAATGAAAAGTTTCATCTAATTTGAGAAAGAGGTAATGTAACACTAACATGTCAGCCACCAAATATTGAAATCCACCCTCAAGTAGATTGTATAGCTCTATCAGAATTTAAGAATCAACCATGAAAGTGAAGAGCTTTCTTCGACCATTAGAAGGAACCTTTTCTTATAAGTTTCCATTATCAATATTTAATATCATAAATTTGTTATCTTAGTTAGAAATGGACCATCAATTTGAACAAGGAAATTCATACAACATGCTAACTTCTAGATTATATGACAAAATCATATTATTTCTTAAATAAAATAGGAACCTGACCTCAATATATGTAAGCCAACAAAATAGAGAAATATGTACCTTTACAAGTGAACCAAGTACTTCCTTGACAGCTTCTTCTTTTTGGCACAAATCCGAAAAATCTGCATATTTGATACCCTGCTTCTGTGCCCATTCCTCTAAAGCAGACTGCGAAGCCACCACTAAAGCCACACAATAACTGTAGAAAGAATCAGCATGAAGCACTATAATGTCAACGTAAGCACTTCCAACCAAAGCAGCTTCAACCTGCAAAGAAATAACTTGTCTTTAATAAAAAATATTAGTTAACACACGATGATAGCAGGGAAAAAAGCTAATAACTTACATACCTTTCCTAGAGAGACATATTCTCCATGCTGTAGTTTTACAATATCCTTCTTACGATCGATTATCTCAAGGCAACCATCAGCATGAAATCTGCCTATGTCACCTGTGTAGAACCACCTCATTCCTTTCTCGTCAACCTTTTGGAAACAATAGACATTATGGTTCATTATTTCCAAAAAGCATCATTCTCAAGTGAAAGTAAAAGTGGTCGAAGATCTTGATACCTTGTACACTTCTTTTGTCTTCTCGTCATTGTTAAAATATCCAAGAGTAACATTTGGGCCACCAACAACTATTTCCCCACGTGGCATAGGAAAATCATTTGCTGAATAACCACCCTCAGGCCAATCTATCAACTGCAATAAATTATACGTTACACAACAACATAAATCACCTATATTCTTATATAACAATCAGAAGTCGGCCATTCTTTCATTTCTATTTTTTTTATCTGGCTGCTAGACTCAACAAAAATATGTTTGATTACTGATTAGAAAAAAATACTAGGTAAGATCAGGATTCTGGTATTCAAAGACAAAGTATACGTATTATGTATGTGATAACTGATAGACTTCATGACAAAAGCACAACCCAAGTGCCATTACCACGGAGCTGAATATATCCTGTGTTATGTGTGCTTGCAGTTTACTATTTACTTGAACTTTACAAAATTAAGAGGAAAAAAACTTAAGTTCATGGAAAAACAGATGAAATTATAATCACTCTGTGGTCTTCATCATCTCATCGAAGTTGGCAATTTTAATTATAATAGAAAATACCAAAAGATACACAAGGTAAATATGTAAATATGTAATAAACGATTAAAGAAAATAATATTAGATGATTATATAAAAGAGAAGAGGATGCAATACCTTTAAAAAAGCTTAAATATTGAATAATTAAAATTTAAAAAATGAAGCTAATAAGCAGTTCAGTAATAGGACAAACGCAGTGCAGCAGCAAAGAGCCAACAAATAAAGCAAGTGACTTGGGAATATTAAGTTTACAATATACAAAATCTATGTACACACATATATACAACTGGTGTCCGGGACTATTATTGGCCCCCCAAACCCAGTGAGCCTAGTGCCTTATTGCGGCTACACAGCCTGCACCAAGTCAGGGCTGCCTGTGCACACAGTAGATAGATAACCAGTCAAGATTGCTGAATTTGCATGTAGTTGTGGATCTTCTATAAATAATGTAGAAGGATTCCCCTAGGCCCAAGTAGAGTAACCTCAAAAAGATCATGTGGCATTGCAGTTATAGGGAACGAAGTTGACAATAGAACATCAATGAAGAGTTTTAGCATACTTAAATACATATAATCTTAGAAATAAAAATAGTACATTAACTTATACTGCGAATACTTATACTAGGGAACAAACACAACATTTAATATTTAGAATTTTTGGCTAAATTATCTTCGGTAATACCTTGACGACAGAGCAAGGAATTGGAGGCCCAACTCGACCAACAGATGTATCATCATACTCGGTGAAAGTTGCTCCCGCACAAGTTTCAGTGAGACCGTAACCTTGACCTATTGGAGCACTGCAAGTAAAATAATATTAATATAAAAAAGAAAAAGAAATACAAAGAGCAACAACAGCAATCATAATTAATAGACAGAACTTTATTATTATCTCAGTTTTCTTTTTATAACAACGAATTTGAAAAGAGAAACATGGCTACTTTTATTAAAGATAACATGAGAATTTGGAATACTAACCCAATACAAATGTTAATAAATCTTTGAGTATTTCCAGAAAGAGGTGCACCACCAGACAGCAGAAAACGAACACGACTACCCAGTATTGCCCTAATTTTTCTAAATACTATGAAGTTCCAAAAAAGCCTTTCGGGACCCCATGCCCCAAACCAACTGCCATTTATAGCAGATAATCGACGAGCATATGCCAAATCAAACAGTTTCTTCGATAGACCACCTGTTGCATCAACCTGCATAGAAGCATTCACTATTTTTGTAAGTCGCCTTGTATTCATACCGCCTACACAGATATAAAAATTACAGGGAATAATTTGCATAAAATGATTAGACAAATTCAGACCTTTTTGCGCACACCATCCCTCACTCGATCAAGAATTGCTGGTACGGATGCCAAAATTGTTGGCCCCAGCATAGAAGCATCCCCCTTTGTTCCCCTCTTTATCTTGTTTGATGTATCGGTTAATGTCAAAGGGGACCCATATCCTAGTGAGGCTCCTACAGCAACAACTATGTTCTACAATATACATGCACATGATTAGCCTTTGCATGCCTTCAGTAAAAGAGGGACAACTTAATTGCCCCAGTTACCAAAACCACAAATTGCAATGCAAAATATGTACCTCAGCTGCTAGTTCAAGAATATGTGCAAGGGGTAAGTATGCTAGATAAACATCCTTATCACTGAGGCGAGGAATAATTGTCATTATCGAAGATACTGTAGCTAAGATATTGTTGTGGGTCATCATTACCCCCTGCATGAAGTGGAGGATTATTAGTATATCAGTTTTGTAATGCAAAAGTATGATAATACTATATATATATATAAAAAACTTGAAAGAGTTTTTACTAATATCCAAAATTTTATACAGTGTTATATTTCATAGTTCATACTAACATATACTCCCTCCGTCCCACCCAATTCTTTACATTGGGTTCGGGCCCGGAGTTAAGAAAAAGTGTAAATTAATGTTGAAAAGTAGAAAAAATGGGTAAAGTGGTGGGACCAAATAATATTTATGTGTAAAGTGTGTATAGTGGAGGAAAGTAGTAGATGTTGTTGATTTTTATATTATAATTTTTTTGCTACTTTTGGAAACGCCTGTAACGTAAAGAAATGAGAGGGACATCCATAAAAAGAAAGTATAAATAAATGGACGGGACAGAGGGAGTACTATAAATATAATGGGTCAAGTTCAAATTAGAACTGTATACTAAACAAAACTTAGGACCATATCTGTCATATATTTAGTATAATCAACGACTAATATTTATTATTTCTGCACATTATAGTAGTATACGATATTATTCGTTCTGAGGTTTTAATATTAAGGTGGTTATAATTGGAATCTGACTATATATGTATTAATCTGGTTGTGCATAGTTTGGTGTTATCGTGTGGTTTCATGTCATTTCGCGTGTACTTTGTGTCATTTCATTTCGTTTACATAAAATGAAAATTAATTACGTGGGTTTCGTGTAAACATGAAGAGTTACAAGTTGTGTTCATGTTGGTTAGTGAGGTACTGAGGTACATGAGATGATTTCGTGTTGTGTTTGGGTTTGGGCAAGATGTGTAAACATGCAGATACACAACAAAAGATTCAGTCAAATTTTGATCAAAAAGCCGTGCACTAACCTTTGGCAGGCCAGTACTTCCACTTGTATACATAATGACAGCAGTATCAGCTGAAGCAGGTAAATCGGCATCAACTGGATTCTCTCTGCCAAGCTGTTCTATATCTCTGAATGATGTGATTGTCCAACTATTACTTGCCTGAATCAATGAGGGATGAGATGGGATATCATCCATGCATATGACATATTTTACGGTATCAAGCTGTCCACTTATATCTAGAAGCTTCTTTAACTCTCCCTTTCCACAAATCACAGTCGTAACTTCCGTCTGAAATGTAAGGAACAATGAAAGATGGTCAAAACTAAAAGGATGATTAAATATAAAACCTATGATGACTATATATATTTGTTGCGATTTCATGATCACTATATTTTCATGTTGCTTTTTAGTAGGTACAACAATGATTAGAGGATGAATTTATTATTTTACAAGTTAAAATAATTTTGTATCAGGGAGGGATAGTGAGAATTTGATCCGATGACCTATAAAATTTTTTGGTTTGATTAATCCCAAAACAACTAAAGACTAAGAGGTTCCAAAAAGAAGAGTATAATAGCAGAGGTGATGTCTATAATTACTGATGGTAGCCAAATTTAATTTAAATGAAATTATAAGTACAGGTTTAATATTCCAAACGAACCAGAACTTAGCAGACGTGCGCAGTCAATTTTATAGAATAAACTAACTAAAGGTGCAAATAGTCCAATAACCCCCCTCTGGTCCAAGAATTACATTCCTTTCCAGGATAGATGAATTGAAGTTTGAAATTCAGGTCTACTCTTTTTCAATTTTCAGTTGGAGTACTGATTGTTTTTCTGTTTTGTCAAAAGACAAGACCATTTAAATATCGTAACTACATAAAAGTACTACCAGTTTCAACCATTCATAAATAAACGAATTTATCACATCATTTCTAGATTTAGGAGAAATAACTAATTACTTTAATTATAAAAAAGGTCACCTGTATTGAAATGCATATTACATAAACAAGTAAAGTCCAATGCCATCAACATTTACATTTAGCTCATTAAAAATAACAAAATACATGCATTCAAGTCCCTTCATCCTCTCTCCCCGACAAACACATTCACGCACAAACGAAGAGTGGAAAAAAGAACTGGAGTGCATAAATTGAAAGAGTTTGTGAAAAGACATATTTTATGTTGCTTCGGCGTTGTTGCATATATAGATCTAGATAAAGGAAAGAACATTCAACAAAAAAAATCTATGTATTATAAGCAGAAACAAGAGGTACCTCATTTAATGAGTGACACAGAGCTTCCTGCCCCAGAGATGCATATATTGTCACAACTGTGACATTGCGTCTGAAACAACCCTGTTACAAGGGAAAAACCCCTTTGTCATATAGTTAGCATATGTGGTAGTTTATAAAATATCACCAGAGATATATGGTTAAGAATGATGAAAGATATGCACTGCCTTTAATGATCTTATTTCAGAATATTTATTCAAAAGATTGAGAAGGGTACAAGAGATAAACCACTAGGAATCTAGGATCACTAACTCAGTGGAAACACAGATTACTAGAGACTTATATTATAGTCAGAAATTAAAGATATGCACCTGCAAAGCAATGAACCATTCTTCTCGTGTATCAGCAAATATAGCGACACGTTCTTCTTTTTTATGACCAAGATGTGCTATACCAGAAGCAAAATTGCAGACCATATCAAATGCTTTCCCATAGGTCAACCACTCATAATCACCCAAATGAAGCTTCTCGAATGAGCGTCCATCTCCGGAACTTTCCATTTCACTAGATATCAATCTCCGAGTTCCAAGATATCTCTTCTTGTGATACTTCTTGCATGAATGCTCAAAAAGCTCAGCAAGTGTTGAAATGCCTTCCCAAGCTGATTCCATTGGGGAAGCACAAAGCTTATTTCTAACTGCATACCCAGGTTCCCCACCAACAGCAGTAGGCTCACCTCGCTTTTTTCCATTCTTTGAATTCCGGACGAGAAGAGTAAGTACAAAGGGAACAATGACTCCAACAAGGTAAGGACCCATCTTTATTGAAATTGAAGCTGAAGCCAATTAACGAAGAAACCCTAGTAACGAAAAACATTACCCTGTTATATATACTAGTAACTGAGATCTGTTTTATTTTACGAGACATGTAAAAAACAATCCATCAAAGAATAAATACACAAAACAAAAATTTACTGCAAAAATATAAAAGCTTGCTACTAATGCAATTTACAAAACAAACACAACCAATACATAAACATTAGCTTGAAGATCAAAGTGATAAAGTTACAAACACAACGAAGAAAGACATCTGCTCAAAGTTCAAACATACATTTTTCCTATTAGACATTAAACATTAATAAAAATATAAGAAACTCGAATTCAGTGACAAATGAGTATTACCAAAAATCTCAGCTGGGGGGGGGGGACCTTGACTATATATTGCATAGGCCATGAAGCTCTACAGCTTTTAAAGCAACAAACTTAGAATTCAGAAGAGTATTCTAGGCTTCTGGTATACCAGAATCAGTGATATATTAATTAAGATGACACTTTTTTAGTAGAAAGTGCAGTACTGTTTTTATCTTCCTACAATACTTTTAACATGACTCAAAAGTTCAAATGAGTTGCACAAAATTACTTTTACTTGATACAAAACCTCTTACTTGACAATATCTCATTTTGTTAATCATCAGCTTCCACGCCCAAAATAAATAAAATTACAACATCAAAGCCCAACCAACTATCCAAAATAACAATTCTTTAATAAAATTTGGTCAGTTTAGGCACATGGAAATGCCAGAAAGCAAATTTGATAAAATTGATCAAGCACTATTAGCATATGCAACTTGAACAATACAAAATCAATTAGAAGAAAAGCATACAGAAAGTAAAAAAATAATCCAAAACCAGCAAAAACCCATGATGGAGTAAGAAATTTAAGGCAAGAAAAATCAAATCTTCATCAAAAATTAAAGTTGAAAATTATGGGAAAATTTAAACAATGCAAGGAAAAGAAACACAGGCCCAATTAAAGAAAAGAGGTAAATGCAGTACCTTTGAGAAGGGAGATTGATTGCAGAGCAGCCCAGAATATTATTAGCTGGGAAGCTCTTGTTATGAGGGGATCAAACAAGGTGGTTCAAGTATGCTGAAAATGAAGGGAATTATATATTATATATACATACAGTATGTGTTGTGTATATATTATTGTTGTTTAATAAAGTGGGGCAGAGGCTGGCGAAGAAAACAAGGACACTGGAGATTGTAGTGTCAGAAGTGAGTTTCAAACTTCAAAGTTAGCAGGCAGCAGCTGGCTTGTTTTCTGAATATTTTTTCTAAATTAACAATATTTCTTTTATACAAATTATTTGTTTGTTCCCGAATTAATTTCCTAATTTTTTTCAATAACATGACAGGACTTTTATCAATCATCTAGTTAAAAGGGATGTTAGTAGTATTTATACCGGTTACATATAAATTTTTGGAAAACGTTTTTTTAGTGAGTAATTTTTGTGATGATATTTTAAATAAGTTATATATCAACGGAGAAAGGTGACCACTTAAATTTAAATAAATATTTGAGACTTCATTTGTTTTTCTAATTTTCAGTTTATTATTGTTTACATATTTTGCCGCGATTTATATCGTTGCCATTTATATATGTTTTAGAGGTGGCCTAATTCTTAAATTAATTTGATAATTTCTTTTTAAATATGTGAATAACATTTTGATTTATAATATTTTTAGCCAAAAAAATCGTATTTTATGCTTAAAATAGGATATATTTTTTCTCGATAAGATTATTGTCAATAATAAAAAATTAATGAAAGAAAAAAACGGGAATAATTGAATAAACATAGCAGAAATGTGTGACCCGCTGATGTCAGCTGATGTCAACCGTAGAATTTGTAAAAGTTGTAAAAGCTGTGTCTGGATGCATGAGGTATAGCCGTATAGGCCTCTTTTGTGTCTTTGCTTATATCAGATGTGTACAAAAAACCGCTTAACCGCATCCAACCGTTCATAACTGAACCGTGTTTGCAGGTAATCGTAAAATATGGGTTGATTGTAGATTTAAATTTTAAAAATCGCTTATTTGCGATTTGGATGCGGTTTTAAATTCTTGAAAATCGCAAAATCGCAATCGTAACCACAACTCGCAACATATATTTATAATAAATTATATTTTCAAAAATGTAGTTGATATCATATAAATTAGTAAATATACACATTTATTAACTAATCTTAGATTAATGTTAAGACATTGTTCATAACATTCACAATCATTATAAGATATATAACCAAACAAATAAAAAATGTAATCAACATGTAATTTTTTTTATCCTTTTTTCTTTTCTCTCGCCTCCACATTTTTGTATCTTTTTAATATCCTTGCTCTACAAGGAGCATTAGTTTATATTTTATTTTTGAATGTAATTTATCACGTAACTTAAACTTTAATTTATTAATATTTCGAATTTATTTTTTTGTAAATTATTAATTATTTTAAAATAAGTGGTTGAACCACAAACCGATCCGCAATAACCGTAAATTCGCAACCGCAATTGACGTGGTTAACCGCAACCGCATTTGCGGTTGCAGATGATAATTTTCTAAAACCGCTCTTCGCGGTTTGGTTCGATTTTTACCTCAAAATCGATCTGATCCGAATCGCGTACACTCCTAGCTTATATAACCTAATTCTCGCATATAAAGTTATAAACATGTGCCGGCAAAAAAAAGTTATAAACATGTAATAACTTGTCAGTTGAATTCACAACTTATAAGCTCATAAGTTAAGTTAAATGTTAGTATCGACGTACTTTTTCTCGATTTATTTTGATTTTTTTACCTTTTTATTAATTTTAATTTTAAAATTTATGAATTGAGATAATTATATTTAAAAATAATTATTTTAGTTCATTTAACTTAAAAAATTATGACTTATAAATAAAATTATCCAAATACTTATTTATACTACATTATAATAGACGAAATATTAAAAGTTTGATAGTCGATCGATCAGTACTTACTAAAATTACTTAAATACCCTTAATAATATAATATAATATCAAAATAATTAAAATTGAAGTCGAATTTTACCTTCTCTAGATATAAACATAAAGAGCTTTACAACAGTTATCCATCTACTCCCTCCGTCCCAATTTATATGTCATGTTTGACTTTTTATGGTCAAATTGACTCAATTTTGATCGAAAATTTCATATAATATATAATTGAAAAAAATTATAAAAATTATATCATTAGAAAGTACATGTAATCTACTTTAATATGTATTCTTCGGCTTTTTTAAATAATGAAAGATTGATGTTTAATTTACGGTTAAAATTGAGTCAAATTGACTATAAAAAAACAAACATAACAGATAAATTGGGACGGAAAAAGCATATAAGAAGTGAACAAATTAATAACAGAGACAATGAAACAAACACTTTACTTATTGATATAAAATTAGTTTTTAAATAGACTAATTAGAGACACGCTGGATACTACAGAGCCGTTATATGCAACCCTTTGTACCTCTGCTCATTAGAAATTGACAGCCTCAGCTCATGTCGAGGTTCTTCTCAAAATTAAAGTATATTTGTTTTTGGGATAAAATAAAATTATCTTTATAATTATGTAATTTATTATATTCAAATAAATAATAATTCGGTAATATGTATAACAAATTATCAGAATAATGGATGCAAGTTTGAGCGAAAATAATACTAAAACCAAACAAAAAAAACCGTTCGTCGGCATAAAGATCTATCGGGGTAAAATAAAATTTTAGTTATTCATTATAATTATAAAATTTGGGAGTTAGTGCATGGTTGGAATATTCAACCGGTTAAGAGTTTATCATTCGTCGTCCTGGGTCATGGATTCGACCCTCGCTCACCCGAAAATTTCTTACAATAAATATTTATTTGTAAGGTTATAAGTCATATTTGTCATTATATAAATTTGTCGAAGATTTGAATCTTATAAACAAGTAATTCTAAATTAAATTATTCTAATTAAAAAACATGACCTATTCAATTGGGCTGGTTATATATTTTTCATAAATTATTTATTGGGTCAGTTTATGAACTTATTTATAGTAAACCTAATTATCATAAATAACTATTATAATAAAATGAAAGATTTATTTGGTTATATTTATTCAGGCATAATTATTTTTAAAAAAAATATTATTAATAAATTATTTAAAAAAATAATAAAATAGTAATTATTTAAAACAACCGTGCATGGCACGGGGTTTAGGCTAGTGTTTTAGGCTAGTATAACTTATAAGCGTTCACTTACTTATCACTTTTAAGTTATTTAAGAGTCACTAGAAGCGTTGTTGTAACTTTATTTTTTATAACACTCTTCATATTTAGATTTAAGAGTTTGTTTAAAAAGTTTTTGAAAACGTTATACTAGTCTAGACCGGGATGGGTATTGGGTCTTTTGAAACTATGATTTAAAATTTGAATTATACTAATGGGTCTAAAATTTGGATCATATTCTAATATGTATAACTTGTAGGTTAATATATAGGGTAAAAAGCCACAAAAGTCAGCAGTCTAGTAAAATTCGTAGAAAATTCATCTTAAGTCAAAATTCGTTGATTCTGGATTTTTCAGGAAGGTCTTTTCGATATTTACGACTTTCGTGTTTCGTGTTTTCTAAGAAAGCGTTGTTTAGAGGTTCAAAAATGCTAAAAATAGATCTGGGCAGAATTGGAATCGTGGAGATATTCGAGATTTGAGTTGTGCAGTTATTGATGAGTTAGTTTTGATTGAATATGTGTTTTGATGTGAATTATTTGTTTGCGTGATTGAGGTAAGTAAATTTCCGTTACTTTGTATTATTTATTTGCTTACGTGTTTTGTAAGTGACTATCTGTTGTTCCATATATTTTAAAATTTGAATTATCTGTTTGATTATATCAGTGAACCTTTATTGCTCTGTATATATTACGTAATGTGCTTTATTATGCGTGATTAGATGTTCTCCGATTATTTTTTAGCTATTATAAGTATGATATGGATATATGATTAATAAGATAACGAATTTTCAGGAAATCCCCAGTCTTAGTCATGTATAAGAATTAGAACTTAGTCGTTAGTTAGTGTGATACATAGAACTTAGAACTAGTTTGCGCACATTCCGGAACACATCGATAACTTGTCAAGTTTCAGTTTAACTTGACGAGGGACGTAAACTAGTCCTTATCGAATAAAAATAAGAACCTGGTCACTTAGGAAGTGTGACATAAAGTATAAGATGTCGGTCACTCGCAAAGTGTGGCATAAGGTGTGATTTAGGACTGTGGGACTAAAGAAAAGAATTTGATTATTGAACAAGAAAAAAAAATTGATGATGATAGAAATTCGTATTAGTAAATCGTATTTTTTTTAGTTTTTGATTTAGAGTTAATAATCCGAAAGTGCGGGCTGATACACCCGCCCCAATCCCTGAACCCAAGCATATTCTCCAAATCCTTCCCGATCCTCGAACGGATTCTAATTTTTTTAATTAAATA
This sequence comes from Apium graveolens, assembly GCF_009905375.1. NCBI lineage: Eukaryota > Viridiplantae > Streptophyta > Magnoliopsida > Apiales > Apiaceae > Apium > Apium graveolens. Next base: position 98,728,208 of record NC_133649.1, read on the forward strand.
ATATTAAACATACATATATATACATATATATATAATTAATTTTAGTAAGAATAATTTAATAAAACTTGACACTAATATGTTTAAAATTTAATGTGATATTTTAAATAACAATTCGAATTGAGTTGTATTTTTAATAAAATATAATATTAAAATTATTTTTAATAAATCGATTCTACTATAAATGTTAACATGATAAAAAAATAAAAATATATATACATTATATTTATTCACATTATTTTAATTATTATACAAATAAATTATTATTTATTTATGTTAAATATAAAATTAGGAATTGGAGTGAAAATACCATAATCCCCAACCATGCCTCTGTTAGGATATATACTGAACTATTCGTTTGAAAGTATATAATAATCTTTTGAGAATCTTGAATGCATGTTTTCACAATGTCTGTATATTATATATTGTAGACAATCTAGTATCAAATGGGATAGCAGAAGATTAGATTGTCAGACTCCTTATATAATATAGTAAAGGTTCACAGTCTAAGTGGTGTTAGACAAACCACTGGAACGACTGAAGTATTATTTAGAAATAGTTTATCTTGACTATTGAATAATACTTGTGTATATTGAACGGGATCGAAAATTTAGAACAGTTCTTTTATTCTGACAATAAAGAAGAACTAAGATTCTACGATATTAATATTGCTTAGGTTCTTAATCCGAATATATTGATTGACACTTGTATTTAATGCACATGTCTTGATTAATACAATAAGTAATTTATTTTAAATTGCGAACTTATGTATTGGGCAATGACATTATATGCAGAGTGGGATATTGACTATAAAAGGAAACTGTGTCCGAAGAATAGTTTCGGGTGATGATGTCCTCTTGAAAGCTCATAAAGATAATTGTGCTTTAGTCGTGCAGGCAGATTTGTTCTTGAACAATTATAAGGTTGAGTGGATGATCAAGGATATAAGATATTGATTAAATTGATTTTCAGAAATTAATTTAATTAATGGACATGCGATATCTTAAACATGGGGAATTTAATAAGCAAATAATATGGGAGCTGAATTAAATATTTAATTTACGGAATTAGGAAAGGTAGTGCAAATATTAATTCATTAGTGGATTGAATTAATATTTAATGACATTGGGCTTGGCCCAGAATGTCATTGGGAGGCCCGACCTAATTATCCATGATCCCTACTGTAGCTTATAAATATTATAATTCTCCTTAAGCCGTTAAAAAAAAGAAGTGATGTGCGTGCATGTGTGTGCGAGAACACAGAAAATAACATTATAGGGTTTGAGAGAGGCAAACGTTTTTCTCAAGGAGCCAGCTAGGGTTTTGTATTTTCGGAGCTTTAAGGAAAGGTAAACCTTGGGAGATGAAGTGTAATAACCCCAATTTTTGGGAAATTTTTTTTGAACACGGATGAATAGTAACTTTTGCTGATGATGCTGATTAAGGAAAATTATCAGAACACGCTATATAGGAGTACTGTTATGGAAATTCTAAGATCGTATTAGTACTCCATAAAGCAAATAAGTGTATGTAAAGATCGTCAGAATCCAAATTCGAACACTTTGATTTTTCCCAAAAATCCACCAGATACCGAAAGAATTGGGTATAAGGTAACATGATTAAAAGGATTTAAATTCAAGGATTATAAGAGAGGATCATAAAAGGAATATAAATTATTAAGAAGGGTTTAGGGGAACCCAAGTAATAAGATCCCGGGTATGATCTCTCAAACGATAAACGAGAACGAAAGTTAAGCGAACCGTAAAACAAATAAGCGACCAAGAGACAAGCTTGTACAAGAAGCCAAGGATTGTGACATCATCAAACCACAAGGAAGAGACATGTGGCAAATGGATGACATAGACATGGTGACATAAGCATGACAAATGGAGGGATTGTTGGTTGATTACAAGCCACACAAATTTTACCATGGTTAAAAGGTAATTAAGCAAAACAAAAGGAAACAACCAACCAAAACAAATCAAAAACACAAAACACAAATTAGAAGTTGACTTTTGATTTCCAAGAACAAAAGCTCTCGGCCAAAACCAGAGCAGCAACTTCAAACTACCATATCTCCTTCAATACTCACTCAAATAGTATGTTCTATAGCTCTTTGGAAATGTATTGAGATATCCTACAACTCTTGTTCACAAGTCTCGTCCAAATAAGCATGGTAAGACCCTCGTTTTGACATTTCTTTCAATCTGACTTTTAGAAACTTCAAAACCTAACTTTGTGTTCTTGATTTCTTTGGAAAGATCAAGCTTGTAGGAGGCTCCCTAAGACTTCCTAGCTACTCTAATCACTCCAAGGAAGGTATAACACATCCAAACCCTAGCTTTACTTTGAGTATTACGATGGTTTTGATGGTTATAGTAAATGAGAAGCATGATGCTTGTGTGTTTAGAGTTTGGATTGGATTTGTAGTGATTTGGATGTTGAAATTTTGTTTATAGTTAATGAAACTTAAGTATAGCTAGTAGTTCATGTGTGGGGTTGTATAAATTGGAAAATCTTGAGGTTTGGGGACTGATGTAGTAAGGTTTGGATGAGGGTTGGTTGTATTGTTGGTTGTGAGTTGAATGGTGGTTGTTTAGAGTGGTTTAAAACTTGGTAATCGCGTAAACATAGTCGTCGTAATGCCCAATTTCATACAACTGCTTGTTCTTAGTGTTCAGGACAGAGAGCTAACTATTGAATCTGTGACTTTTCCATGTTTAGTTAGATTATGTCGTAAGCTTCATTTTGATATGTGGTTCTCTTGAATCCGATGTACGGTTTAGGAGAAACGACCGTTTTAAGTAACGGTGTTTCGCGAACGAACCATTACCCCTCGCCTTACTTTGAAACCTTGGTTAAGGCCCTTAAATGACTAATTGGAGTATGAAACAATTATGTAAAGTGGACTAGGCAGTTGGTAGGGTATTCGCGAAAGCGTCGCCTTAAAATTCGTAACGGTTAATTTATTAAAAATGGTGGAGCCGAAGGTACTCGAACGACTTATGTGATTTGTTAAGCGTAGAAATGACCATAAGCAAACGTTAGGGTTCAATTGGTTAAAGTCTAGTTTCTTAAGCGACCGTGGTTTAATTCCAACATATATGTTGTTTATAGGTTACCAGACTCGTCCCAAGCCTTTTATCACCCCCAGTCGCTCAGGCAAGTTTTATACCCGTTATACTGTTGTTGTGATGTAAATATATGTATATGCATTATCTTCTGATAAGTGCATGATTGTTATTAGAAAATTTTGCGATATATTGGAGCATGCTGATATGGTATATATGCATGTCTGTTTTGTAATCTTGATATCTAATTGTTGATTCAAATGCTTATAAGTTGCATAGTACCTATGCTAGAGATAAGCAGTAGTTGCGTATACCCTTAGTATAGGGGACCCAAAGGTGAACATTTTCTAAACCGGGAGTCGATGTTCCCGAGTATAATATATATATATTTATTTATATATATATATAGATATAGTTTTCAAAACTATTAATCGAATAAGGTTTATTCGATAACTTTATTTTATTTAATGAATATTATTTTGAATATTCATTCGAGGACTTATGACTCCGCTTATTTTATTAAATGAATATTATTTTGAATATTCATTCGAGAACTTATGACTCCGCTTCTTTTATTAAATAATATTCTTTATTTTATTAAAGAATAATGTTTCGATAATCAAACTTATTTTCGATTATTCAAATAAAGATCGTACTTTCGTATAAGTATATCTTTGGTTATTTATTATTCATTTCAAGTATAAGTTTTAAAACTTCTACTTCAATTATTTTTATAAGGATTATCCTTGTGGGAATATTATTTAAATAATAATATTCAGATATTTTCTAATATATCGGGAATGATTTATTTTATTAAATCAGCATTACTCCAAACATTCTTAAAAATATTTTCGAGTCTTCAAAATGATTTTAAAAGTTAGAGCGGATCCCAAAACTCGTTTTCAAATTAAAGATCTTCCTTTCGAAGGGGATTTAAATACTCGCTCAAAAATCTGAGGGATTCGGCTCCGTAATGTATTCTTATATTCGCAACAAGGTTGCTGTTTTGATAAAAGAGTTTTTGATTACTTACCCAACACTCGGGAAGTAAAATTCTTGGAATAAGTTAATCCATTAACAGGCATCGCCTGGGAAATATCGGTGAGTTTTTCTTTCCAACTAGATGCGACTTCTTGGTGGAGTCGTATCAACAAGTTCCTACTTGGGGAAAGGGGGGACGAGCTTTACGTTTCAGAGTCATGGATTTCATCTGAACTAGGAGTGGCGTAAGTGGTCGAGTGGCGCCGGCCCAGCCTTATTATATTGGCCCAAATGGCCTGGAAGTTCCGCTAAGACGGTCCATTCCTTAGGAGTCCAATGTTCGGTTGACAAGTAAATCCGACAGGTTCTCCTCTACATGTAGAAAATGGTGGGGTTGTACTACTGCGACTGATCATCGTAAGTGGTCTTCCTGGCGCGGCAAACTCCCGTAATGGGTTCATCATCCAGTTTGGATATTTCTGCAACACTACCCGGAGCATTCGATCGAAAGGCTACGGATGGGTGATTGCTGAGGCATTGACAGGGTCAAACGGTTATAATGATGTTTCCCTCAAATGAAGTATCTCGTAACTTCATTTCTTTTAAACAACATTTCAAGGATTGAATCTATTTAAGTCTTATCTTGTAGTCTCATCTATGTGATGAACTTTCGAAACTGTTTATACCTTGAACGGTGGTGGTTCAAGTAGTATTCAGAAAAGATATAAGTATATTGGAGTATCTTGTAACTTCATCTTTTCAACTTATTTCCAGTTAATGATTATCTTATGAATTACAAAGATTTTCAGAAAAACGTTGAGACAAGGTTAGATATATGAGATCACCTTGCAACGATATTTTTATACAGTTATAAACTGGAACTCTGTGTATATTATACATGTAAGAGGATTTCAAAGATTGTGAAAAGTATATATATATATATATATATACTGAATATTTTGCGACTTGGTCGCGTTAAGATATCAACTTGGTTCATTTCTTCTTGACCAAGACTTTCATGAGTACTATGAGAATGCTCATGTATTGTTAATTATTATACATATTATTTCGGTGGGCTTGTTGCTCACTCTTACTTTTTTCTTTCATCACACAACAACAGATAGAAAAGATGAACAGGACCTAGCTTCCAATTCGCAAGCGGTTAGGAAACGTTCCGCAGTTTTCTGGAAGCGTTGATGCCGCCGTAGCTGAGGTAGGAACTACCAATAGGCTAGGCTTTCAACTATTGATGAACCAGACTTATGTATATTATGAATTGTAATAATGGCAAAGAATATGTAAATTATTCAAAAACCCTTTTGAGGTGAAATGGTTTATAATTGTGGAATAAAATGACTTGTGTTATTTTTGGGTATTCATCTCTGAGACTATAACTTGTGATGTGTGTGTATATTGTGGGGTCACAGTACGCAGTAGTTGGTTGATTATTAAGATTAAGTATTATTAAGGGAAATGGAACTCGTGACAACCTGGATCCCCGACCCCAGATTTGGGGGTGTTACATGAAGCCCACACTTCGTCCAAGGAGAATCGAGGAATACAATAGAAGACGTGGATTTGAATCGCTTGCGCCGTAGCGATTAAGGTTAACGTTCTGTTCGAACTCTCTATACAAAATTTATATCATAAAACGCAGGGCCAAGATCTCGTTATCCCAACAATTGGCATCAGAGCCTGGTTCTAGGTTTTGTGTTTTATGATATGAAGTCCATATCATAATTATATATACATATATAGTGGTATGCTTGTATTGATTATGTGATGCAGGTTGTTATTCACTATTATGGCCATGTTTTATGTTTGGATCCCACGTGGTTTAATCGTGGTTATTTCATTATGGTTAAGATCCTACGTGGTTTATCGTGGTTTTGTTGTAAATCACGAGGGTTGATCGTGATAGTCTTTTTTATTCTGGTTTTGTAATCTTGTAGTCTCAATTTGTAATTGATCAAGGTTATGATCTGATGTAATAGAATAGGCTTATTCAGTCGTATTAAGTTGTATGTAATTGTTCGATCAACGAAACTGTAAGAAACAGAGATTTTCCGCTGCTGCATTCTATTTTTGGGAGCTTCGTTGTTTTGGCTGCAGATTTTGCATATGATGTCCGATTTGGGCTTACAATACCTTTTCGGAAACGGCAGAACGAGAGGAAGATGCAACAATACATGTAAAGATCTATTTCTCCAGTTTTCAAGTCGTTATGAGGCTGTTTAGGCGTTCAACCGGGCTCTCGAAGATTTTCAGAAATTTTCGAAGGATGAATTTGAGGACATCCGTTGATCAGGACATCTGTTGATCAAGACATCAATTGATCAGTACATCCGTTGATAAGGACATTCATTGATCAAGACATTGGTTGATCAGGACATCCGTTGATAAGGACATCCGTTGACCAAGACATCCTTTGATCAGCTTATATGAGGCCATAATAGTGAATGTGCTTTATTAGTTTCCGCTGATCTTGATTATTTTTACTATGTGTTTCTTGTATGTGTTATTATGCCATGTGATACTAACCCCAGCATGCTAGAATGACATGGACATAGAAATATTTTAAATGCTTTAATCATGTGAGTATGCTGCTATGTTATGTGTTCTTTGTTGTTTACATATTACATGTGGAATTTGAAGAAAATAACATAGGACGATGCATCTAGATTAAAATCCTCAAAGTAAATACTAAGTGGGAGAGGGAATTGATATGAAATCAAATCCCATGGTCTCCATTATTATTTGTATGTGATTTAACATAAAGATAAATATAAATTATATATACATCACCCATCGTGACATGTAATTTATGGTGTCTAGAATGTTAAGGAGATTACTAGAACAAACTTCTTAAATTAATAACGAATATTGGAAGGTATACATGTCACCCATCGTGGCGTACCAAGTTTCATAGATTTCGGATAATTATAAGATATCATTTGATGGCATCTGATATAATTATGATTTAAGATTTGATAATGTTATACACTTAGCTATGAAAATAATATTGACCACCCCAACGTGGCGTATTATTTAGTAATAGGACCGAAGTAACATTTAAAATTTAGGTGGTATACATGTTACCCATCGTGACGTACTAGAAACTTATGGTATTTAAATGTTAGTGCATTAGTTTTAATAATTGTTAGAGGAACCAATATGACTTAATATTTAATGCACCCTTTATTTGTTATGTGATATTTTTATGCATGATTCTCAGGATACAATGGGGTTTAATCCACTGTTCACCATACTTAAGGATAACAAACTTACCGGACCTAACTATATTGAATGAAAATGAAATTTGGACATTGTGTTGACTGCTGAGGAGTACAACTTTTGCAATTATGAAACCAAGCTAGAGCAGCCTGCTGCTGATGCTCCTGAAGATGAGAAAGAGTATTATAAGCGGTGGATTAAGGCTGATGAGATGTCACGATGTTACATTCTAGCAGCAATGTCTGGTGTTTTGCAGCGTTAACATCAGTCTATGGCCACAGCTTTGGATATGCTCTTTAATCTTAAGGAACCTTTTGGAGATCGGAATAGGGCTGCTACGCAAGTAGCCATGAAGGCTTTAATGAACACTCAGATGACTGAAGAAACGCCTATAAGGGGTTATATTCTCAAGATGTTGTCTCATCTGAATGAGATAGAGATCCTTGGTGATGAACTTGACGGAGAAACCCAGATTGACATTGTCCTTATGAGCTTGCCTAAGAGTTTTGAGCAGTTTCACTTGAATTACAACATGAACAAGAGGTTGTATAGTCTCACAGAACTTCTGACAGAACTTCAGGAGACTGAAGGATTATTTAAGAAGAGAGTTCAAGTGAATATGGCTGAGAAAGGTTCTTCCTCTAAATCAAAAGGTAAGAAGAAGAAGAAGAAGAAGAAAGCTGCGAATGCAGTGGGATTTCAAGGTGGTGTGAAAAAAACCTAAGAGAAAGTGCTTCAGGTGAAAGCAGTCAGGTCACTGGAAACAGGATTGTCTTCTTCCTAAGAAGATAAACAATACTGATATGTCTCTTTCTCTAGTTACAAAAATATATATAGCGGCTATATCTACGAGTACTTGGTGTGTAGATACAGGAGCCACTGATCATATTTGTAATTTTATGCAGGGATTTCAACTATCCAGAATGTTTAGAGATGGTGAGATATATGTGTTCATGGGAGATGCTACGAAAGTAGCAGTAGTTGCAGTAGGATTTATTCATTTATCTTTTGGTTCTGGTGGGATTTTGGTTTTGAACAATTTTCTTTATATACCTTCTTTTGGAAGAAATCTAATTTTGATTTCTAAGCTTGCTATGGATGGTTATAATGTTTATTTGGATCGTAATGTTTCTATTATGATGAATAAACAAATTATATGTTCTGGTACATTGCAAGACAATATGTATATAATTAATCCTAGTAAACCTACACTGTAACTACAATATAGGAAATTTAACAACACATCTTCTACATCTATTAAAATAAAGGAACCTTCTAGTTTGAACCAAACATATCTTTGGCACTTGAGATTAGGTCATATTAACTTGAGAAGGATTCAAAGACTGGTAGGAGACGGGCCTTTAACCTCATTGCCAATGGAGCCATTTCCAGTTTATGAATCCTGCTTGGAAGGTAAAATGACTAATAGGCACTTCAAGGCAAAGGGAAATAGAGCCAAAGAAGTGTTAGAATTGGTTCACACTGATTTATATGGACCCATGAATATCCAAGCAAGAGGTGGTTATGAGTATTTCGTCACATTCATTGACAAGTATTCAAGATATGGGTACGTTTATTTGTTGCGCCGTAAGTCTGAGTGCTTTAAGAAGTTCAAAGAGTACAAAGCTAAAAGGGAGAAGTGACTTGGTAAAAGTATCAAGTCACTATGATCAGATCGTTGTGGTGAATACTTGCTTGGAGAATTTAGGGAATTTTTTATCAGAGAATGGGATAGATACCCAGTTGACTGCACCAGGCACACCCCAGCAGAATATTGTAGCAGAAAGAAGGAACTGGATTCTTTTAGAGAGTGTTAGATTGATGATGAGTTATTCGGTGTTAGGTAATGAATCACACACATAGGGGATGAATGTGTTTTAGTGTTTTTCTGCTTTTCTTGAAGTGTTTATGGTGATGAACAAAGTAAATTAAAACCTTGTAGTGAAATGTGTTAGTACTGAATTTAAACAGGTAACAACAGTGAACACATATCTTTCAAAACTCACTTAATTTTATATTAAAATTAAAAATGTCTTGCTACAAAATTTATAGGCTCTTTGTTGATAAATGGCTTAGCTTCTTCCTTGAGAGAATACAAGATTTTTGATCTAAATTGTTATATCTAAAACAAAGCATCCAGTATTTACTTTATAGAATAGTAAATACTGGTTATTACACAGCATGCAGTAGCATGTACTATACCCTACTTTTAGATAACCAAATATTTTTATTTTTGGCTTAGTGTATCTTTGCTAATCTTGCATGTCTATGACTTTGCCAGTTAATCTTGGCCTTTGATCTTGTACTCTTCAAGCTGCTTTTTGTAGACTTGTCAATCCAACTGATTGGATTGTTTGTTGATTGATAATCTTGGATATTTAACTGCTCTACACTTTGTACTTTGAGTTTTACCTAGAGATCTCCAGTTTAGTATATAGAGAACTTGACATCTCGATAAGTATATTGGCTTATCAAGATCTCTCATCACTCTATAGTTGTTTTGACTTATCGAAGTCTCTGAGTTCTCTATAAGAGAATTTGGCTTGTCGAGATCTCTTATCTTCATGTCTACACTTTGGCTTATCGATATCTCTGAGTTCTCTAGTGACAAATTGGCTTATCGATATCTCAGAGATCTCTATTTATATTTTGACTTATCGATATCTCAGAGATCTCTGGTGATATTTAGACTTGTCGATAATTCAGAGTTCTCTAGTGAAGAAATGACTTGTCGATATCTCCATTCTTCATGTCTTCAATTTGGCTTGTCGATATCTCTGAGTTCTCTAGTAGCTTTTCTTGACTTCTCGATAAGTCATTCTGGAGTTCTCGAATGACTTCTCTATGACACAAAATCTGTGACTTGTAGACTTCTTGACTTAGAATGTTTTTTACAAAACAGATTTATTCAATTCCAAGCTTCTTCATACTTTCTCTGAGGCATGATCTTCATGATATTCTTCCAGAGCTTATTCTTAGGCTTGAGACTGTTTACAAAAAAAATACTCAAGTCTAGTCTATTTACATTTTTATAGACTTAAGTGTTACAATACACAATGCAAACATAGATCACTATACAACTTACTTAGAGTTTTCAATTTGACTTAGTCTTGTTATAGTACAGGCATGTCTTGCATAATAATCTCCCCCAATTTGTGAGAAGATTTCTTATCACAAATTCATGCCTATTAACATTACTAACCCCAAGCTACAATGGACAGATAGATTTATACATACAAATTGACACAAATTTAACACTTATACATTAGGTGATTTCATGAGTTAAACAGATACATACATCAGACAAATACTATATCTCCCGTTTCTTCTCTAATGAGGTCCTTCAAATATACAAGAATTTCCAGTTCCTCTATGATTGGTGTCCCTCTTAGAGATTCCACAAGTTTGAGTCTGTCAGGTTTTGGATAACTACTCAGCAAATCAATCCTAAATTTTGAGAATGTGCCAGCTTTGACATTTAAAAATCCTCCATCCTTGGAAATTCTACTTATCCCTTTTACTTTGAGATCTTCAGATCTTTGAATGTACATTTCTATTTCCTCATCATACTTCCTCTTCCTCTCATCATATTCAGCCTTGTTCCTTGCTCTTATTTCCTCCCTTACTATCAACCATTCAGCTAAAACAGATCTCCATGCCCTGGTTGCAGTGTCCTTGTCCTTTAGTAAGCTTATCACTCTCTTGATTTCTGTGGGTGAAAATATGTCCATTAAGTTGTAGCCAAGAAATGTGAAAGACCCATCCTCATAGTAGATTCTTACTTCCTTAGTGTTACAACCCAAACTCTGACTATTTCCTCAGCTAGTTGTTGAAAGTAGTCTTCATCTGAGTTGCACTAGTTTAGAGGTAGAAAATCACCTTGCTTGTAACAATTCCAGATGGCCCTCTCATTAACTTGTACTTTCGTAGGTTTACTCCCAATAGACTTGTAGTGAACTTTGAGTGATGGCTTGACAGAGGGTAGGTTTGTGACTTTCTTGAGAGATATTTGGCTTGAGATGATTGGTATATTCAGAATGGAGTTAGCAGTCTGTTTGTACAAATATTTAGGCTTTGAGGTTTTAGGTGGTTTGGTATTTGAATTTGTTGGCATAGAGGGTTGAGCTTGGTTAATTTGTATTTTTAGGGTTTGTTGTTGTTGTGGTTGTGATCCATCTTGCTTTTTCTTCCTTCTTCTCCTCCCTTCTAGTCATCTCCCTTATTCTCATCTTGCTTTTTTCCCTAGTCACCAGTTGCTCTAGAGGATTGACTTGGATTTGATCCAGAAGGAGGTTAATCATTTGGCTTCTACTCATCATCATCCTTGTCTTCCTTTAAATTATAGTCTGTTGTAGGCAACATGGTCTCTACATTTTGAAGATATCTCCCCAAGATCCTGATCATTTCCTCATCTTCAAATTTCTTGTTAATTTTGGTCTTTAGATCAGTTTCAAGGGTCATAATCAATCTCAAATTGTTCCTTACACAATTCTTAGGAACTATGAAGTATCTGCATTTTCTGGTTTGTGAAAAAATGTAGGCAATCCCCCTACTTGGATAGAGATAGGCTTCAGGAAAAGCAGCTATCTGAGCATTTTTGAGTTCCTTTAGCAGTTGGTTGTCTTCTGGAATTACTGCATGCACTTTGTCAATTACCACATTCAGCTCAGATGCTCTCAGTTTTTGAAGATTAGAGATAGACACATGGAGACATCTGTCCAGTCCACAATCATTTACATTTGCAACTATTCTCTTTTCCAAAAAGTTGTCAACCTTGACAAGCACCACTCTAACAAAGTTTATGTTGTTGGCCAAAGCTTTCTTGTATGTAACATAATTATTATGGAGAGACACCCTCAAGAATGTCAGAAGTTCATTAAGTTCATTATCTTGACAAGGTCCTTCTACAGCTTTTAGGAGTCTTTCTTTTCCAACATCATGAGAGATTTAAGCTTTTGAAGAGCTTTGACCATGCTGAGTTGTTGAGGTTAATTCCTTTAACTTACCAGCATCCCTGAATTTTTGAATCCTAGCTTTTATCTCTCCCTTAGTCTTGGTGACAGGAATGATTAGGGGAGTTGGCAATTCTGGCCTCATAGACTCAGGAAGTGCAGGCAGTAGGATATTGAGCTTTCCCATTATGGCTCCCAAAGTAACAAAATTCTGCATTTGTAAATGCTTGTGGGAGTCCACCAAGGCTTGAATATCTGTATGTTGACTCTACACCAGTGTAGTGAGAGCTTGCATTTGAGCTGTGAGTTTGTCATTTGAGGTTTGCAGAGTGGAGACTTGACCTTGAAGTGCTTGAATTTGCAGATTGGTAGATGTGGAAGTAGGTGGGTGAGAGCTTGTAGCTACTGAAGATCCAAAAGTTTCTTCTTCAACTTATTTGATACCCTCAATGAGTAGTGTAGAGGGCTCATATCTGCTTTGGTACAGCTGGGTCAACTTGAGCTTTGTGTTATTTGAACTTGTGATTTGTTGTTGAACCACTTCATGGGGAGCAATGAAAGACTGTCTGAGATTTTTGACATCTTTTTCCACAGAAGTCAGATCTAGCCTTGCCATTTGGTCAGTAAAATGTTGAAACTTTGAGGTGATCTTGACTTGGGAAGGTATGATCTCATCCATCTTCTCCTTCACCAACTTCCTTATCTTGTCTTCATGACCAGTCAACTTGAGTTTTAGAGCTTTTCCAAAGAGATGGAAAGCTTTGAGTTAAGCTTTGGAAACTTCATTGATTGCATCATAAACTTCACCACGAGTTAGAGCTTTTATAACGACTCGTATATTTTTATATTGTTTTAATGTGTAATTATTAAGTAATTATATAATAAAATATGTCTGTGGGTTCTGTCATCCGGATATTAAATTGTTATTACTTATGTGTGATTATTGATGTTCGAGGATGATTTGTGTAATTAGTTATGAAGCTGTGTTATTTTGTTTTTGTATTTAAAGGTGATTCTATTTAAGATTTATTTTTATAAATATGGGTATTATCTCTATAATCATTTTTATGGCTTCATAATTTTTTTTAATTATTTTTAGGCGATTTTAAAATATAGAAATTAATATTTCATCAATTATTTAGCCATATATGATTTTCTGATTTCAATTATTTGTTAAATCCGTATTTGATTCCGGGATTCTTTAAAAATTATGAAATTCATGTTTTATTAAGTTTGAAATATTTCAAGAATTTTAAGATTATTTTGGAAAATTTTGGGATTAAATTGACCCGCGTATAATTTCGGTTAATCGTCAAATGCGGGTCCGAGTTGCGCTTCAAAAATGATTCAAAAATTCTGGAAATTTTGTTTTATTAACTTCAAATTATTTTGGGAATTTCAAGATTTATATGTAATTATCTCGATTTGTTTTATCCGCATAGTGTATCGTTAATACTTAAATATAGCGTTTCAGATTCGGATAAAAAAAAAGATTGGGGGAAGCGATAGGTATCCCAATCCTTATCGGGTTACTTTTGTAACCTCATCTCTCATTTTTCTTTACTTCTCATTCCTCCCTCTTGGCTACCTCTGTTTCTCTGATTCCCTGTTAGGTTCGGTTCGCCGGACATCCTTTTCCACCGGCCGTTACTGTCTCGGGTAACTATTGCTTCGGTTTTATTGTTCCTCGATTCTCTTATTCCTGTGTTATGCCGCCGCCCTTCATCCGCTTTCCGGCGAGGAAGCACGGTGGCGGCGTGTGTTTGCAAGGTGTACTATTTCTGTGGTTGTGAGTATGTTCCATGCGGGTATTTCTGTGTGTATTACTCTGCGCTTCATCATGTTGCCGCCTCCCCGGAATCCGGCGAGGTGTGGCGACTTGGTGGATGGCGTGTGTTGTCCCTGTTACTTTATTCGACTATTCTGATTAATTTCTTTTTATTTGTTTATTTCCTACAGAAATTATTTGAGTCATAATCGTGATGTGAATTGATTTGCGTGCGGGAATTATAACAATAATCGGTGAAATTTATTTAGAAACCCGACACGTATCGGGCACCGATAAATTTTACCGCCGTCGACGGTGAACTTCGGTGAGTCGACGGTGGATGGTGATGACGTTGTTCTGAGTCCTACAATTTAAAATACAAAATACGATTTAAGGTGCGAATTGCGAATAAAATACGATTAAACCATAAAAACACGGCTAATAATTAATAATTGTATTTAATTGGTAACTGAGAATTTTGGACTGATATTGATGACTGAAATCGGTGGTTGGGTTTGGATTGCGATTGATTGTAGTTGTGTTTTTTTGGACGTCGGGATGTTCGACGGGTAGTCCGATAAATAAAGGAGGTGTTGCCCGATTTCCGGAAAATTAAATTACGGAAATACGAGGCCGTACCCAATGACTATCGGGACTTCGATCGGTTATATGTACGTACCTTATACGAAATCTGATGATGTATTGTGATGAAATACTTTACGAAAATCGATAGCCCTAATTTCATAAAGGATAATATACCTATTTCTAAAAACGAACATTGAACCGACTTTCGAAAATGTGAACCCTAATTGATACGTGAATTATTATATGAAGTATGTTACGAGTCGGGTTTTGTTAACGTTCGGGTAGATTGTTAGTGAGGATATGTCAAGCATAATCGAAGGTCTAAGTTAGGGTGTTTCGACTTTGTAGGTGCTAGTCGGAAAGCCCAAGAGTTGGAGTTGGATAGCCTAGTGGACAGTCGACGAGCTCAGTAAGGTTCCAATCGAAGGACCTGAGTGTTGAAGTCGAATCCAGGGTAATCTAGTGGTCAGACGTTAAAGCCTGAACGTTCGTGTCGGCTCAAGGTCAATCAATAATATTTGTAAAGCTCTGCAAGGCAAGTACCCCTGAACAAATCTTTTATAGTTCAGTACTATATGAATAATTGTTGATTTAAATTACATAGTGGAACAGAATGATTTAAATTACGTATCCCCTGGGTTTCAAATTTTTGTTAACTTGTGTTTTGGGGGAAAAGTAACTTCTGAAAATGCCTATCTCTAAAATTTTGAATAAAATGAAAATGTTTAGGAAAATGTGTTGTGTTATAATTGTTTTGACGAGAGATAGGTAAGTGATTTGGAAAGCTGGATAAAAATGATCAGATAATTGGATGAGTGTGCGCAGAAGGCCCGTAACGGCCTGGAAGTTAGCGTAAGAGGCGAAGTGGTTGCGCACCCTATTATAACCACCATCCCAGCGTGATAGAGACCTAGCTAGTCTCTGAGTTCCGGAACAAGTTTTATAGGATAGCCTGATCAGCTGTCTCACCGGGGATCATCCAATACCTTTATATATGAGCAAGTTTTATAGATCCTGTGATGGGACAAGTTTTATAGATCCTGTGATGGGATAAGTTTTATGGTTCCCGTAACGGAACAAATGATTTTGGGTCCCCGTAACGGGACAAATGGTTTTATGGGTCCTGCGATGGGACAGAAGATTTGAAAACGAAAGAAGCATGCTAAGATTGAAATTGATATTTATGCACAGCACACACTAATGATTTGGTTTTGCAGAGCATGCTAGTTTTGATATCCAGTTCATACATGTTTTACTTGTTTTATAGCAAGTTATGATTTCTGTTCCTATAATTATTTATCATAAACTGTCTTTGATTACTATTCATATAGTGGTACTGCTGAGCAATTGATTGCTCACCCTTGCAACAATGTTTTGTATATGTATTGCAGATATCTAGGAGATTCTTCAGTGGTAGTCGGGGCAGAGTTCCAGTTCCTTCCGTGTCAGGCTCCTCTGAGGTAGTTGTGTTGGACCCAAGCGGGTCTGTTGAGTTGCTGAATAAAGATAGTATTATTTGAATTGTCCTTACTAAATTGGTTTTGTGATGGTTGTAACCTAAGTCATACTTAAACCTGGAAAAGGTCTTGGTAAAGGGGTCGGAATTATGTATAAGTAATAATTTGGGTTATATTGTTTATTAGTATTGTTGTTAGTGACGTCAACTCCTGACCCCGGGGTTGAGGCTGTTACAGGTTGGTATCAGAGCTACAGGTTTGAGTCCCTGATTTAGGTTAGGAATAGAGTCAGAAGAGTGTAAGAAGGTTTATTCTATATAGATATGAGTCAGCAAGTCAACCAGAGGAGCAAGTTTGTGAGTTTAGTCAAGGGTTTGAAGGCGTAACCCTGATGTCTGTTGGGGATTGGTTGGAACTGCCCTAGATTGTTAGTAAGTCTCCCGTGTATATAGGCATCATTGGCAATGTCTAGTTGAGGTTTCTAGTTTTCCTTCTCAAGCGAGCGAATCTGACCCTGAAAGTTCAGTTAAAAGGGTAATAGTCAGCGGTTGCCACGACAGCCGAGTTTCATAGTGAATATGGATCAGTACTGAGGTTTATACCTTGAACCCTTATATTTATTTCCTCGGAGATTCTATCGGTTGATTGGGGCAAACAATACATATGATGTGCCTATTTGTCTGTGTAACAAAGGGTCTGGTGGGACGCCACCGAAATATGTGTTGTAAGCTGTATGGTACTAAGATTGGCCGTCTTACGTACTTGTATGGTTGCTCCCAGTCATATCTTCATTTCCTTCATGCCTCTTTTAGAATGAATCATCTTGATTTCGGAATTTTATTTGGTATTTTATGGCAATGACTTTCCTTCGGTAACCACTATGATCAGACCGTCTTAGTTATGGAAAGTAAACGAAGATTTGACCGTTAAGAGAAATAAAAGTTCTGTAACCCGTTGTTATTTCGGAATGATGGCAGCAGAAAGGATTTGTGACCCATTGGAAAAGGTTGTTATCTTAGAAAAGTTAATTCAGTGGTTGTCAAGTCTATGGAAAATGATAGGGAACTGCCTTTAGAAGAATGGTTGGCTGAAACTTGGACTAGTAGGTCTAAGAGAGGTCCTTAAATTAACCTAGTTTGCGAAGTTGTTTGTTGGTACTTGTGGCTGAAATTGCCAACCCCGTTTTATTAGTTGGTTAGTGATACATATGGTTATTAATATGTTATGTGGCATAGTATTGTGAACCGTGGAATGGAGTGGTGGAAGATGGTTAGTATACTGTTGGTGGTTTGGTTGATATTGATGGGTTGATATGGTTGTTGGTTGATGGTTGGTGTCGGCTTGAGTCCGACCGGTAGTCAATAATATAGAGGAAATGCTGCCCAAATTTTTGGAAAGTACCCTACTTTTAAAGATTCAACGTTTGCTATGATGTATTATTGATGTTTCTGTTGATACTCTAATTGATCAATTAAAAGAGAGAGTTGGCTAATTTTATCAGCTAATGGTTAGTTAGATAGAAGTCGGTTCCAATTAGAGTAAGTCCATGTCTGACGTGATTTTTCAGATCTGAAAACAAAGAATGCTCAATGTTTCAAATGCGATCATAAGGGTCAGGCTGCGTTGGAGTATAATCCAGAGTAACCAATAGATCGAGTGGTTAGAATTCGGATGTAGTGTAGTTGATCTGACACCCTTAAAGCTAGAGGAGTTTGATAAGATTTTAGTAACGAATTGGTTGACCTGTCATAAGACAAAGATTAATTCGGGAAAGGTTAGTAGTGAAGAGTATGGAAGTCAGTAGAAGGGTGATTGCTAAAGGAATGAGCAAGATAAGAATCTCTTCTAATCGTGTGAAGAAAAGAGTTTATAAGCTAAGGAGATAAAGTAGATCCACCTTGTGTAAAGATACGAGGAATAAAATACTTAAGTTGAAGGAAGTTGAGTAATATGTAATTGTCTTGGAATTTCCTTGTAGGCCAGTGGGGCGAAATAATTAGTTCGATAAATGTAAAAGATATTAATCAGGAAAATGAGCATACCAGATATAGTCCCTTGGTTTATGCTAGAGATGTTGCTAAAAGAAGGAGGAAATTATGAGAGTATGTAATGATTACCGGGAGTTTACCAAAACGACGAATAAGAATGAGTAACCCCTATTAAGAATTAATTACTTATATAACTTAATTTAAGGAGTGTGTTAGTTCTCGGGGATTGACTTAAGATCCAGCCTGAGGACATATCAAAGATTGTGATTAGGATGAGTTAGCGTTGCAAGTTCTGGTGATAATATATGGGATAACAATTGTATCAATTGTCTATAAGGAATTAAGGAACATGGTGTACAAGGAGTACTTGGATGGTGTAATTGTATTTATTGATAACATCCTCGCCCATTTAAGGACTAAGGAAGGCCATGTTGAACACCTGAAGAGGTGTCTACGAAGGGCTGAAAAGTAGCAATTGTATACTAAGCTTCAAAAGTATGAAATTTTGGTCAAAATTGATTATGAGCCACGATTGTTTGAGTAACTACCAACCAAACAAGGTCCATTTAGGAACAGATGTCTTGAGTAGAAAAGACAAATTGAATGTGATTAAGATTACCAAGGAATTAGTAAAAGAATTGGAAAGAGTGAAAGTTGGGGTTCGAATACCTGAAGGTGATAAGAAGTGAATATATGAGATTACTCTCTAGTTTTAACTGATGAAAATGAGTAAGAGGTGTTCGAATGTTTGGGAACTAAGTTGAAAGTGAGTACCATTTATCATCTTTAGATGAAGGGTCAAAGTGAGAGGACGATTAAGAAGATATGAGATATGTTGAGAGTATATAGTTTAGATCTAAAAGGAAACTGAGGTAATCACCTACCATTGACTGAGTTTGCTATGTGAATAGTTATCATGCTAGTAAGGGAATGCTATATTGCAAAGCCTTGTGTAAGTATAAGTGTGAGTTTCCCTCTATGGAGAGAAAATGGGAGAAGAAATGTTTTTAGGCCCTGATTCAATTTGGCACACCAAGGACATAGTGGTGTTGATTCGGGAAAGAGTTGAAGCAGCTTGGGATGGACAAAGAAAGAAGACGGATTTGCACCAAAAGAATATAGATATAGAAGTAGGATCGTTGGTATTGATAAAATCTTCACCTTGGAAGAAATTGGTTAGGCTTAGTTAGAAGGGGCGAGTTGAGCCCTCAATATATGTACCCTATTGGAGGTACCGAGAAAGATAGATGAAGTGCTCATGAGTTAGCATTGTCATTACAATTGCAACAATTTATAGCGTATCCTGCATGTCATTGTTAAAGCGATATGTTCTTGATTCGAACTAAGCCGTTGAGTAGGGGCCAATGGGCTCTCATCCAAATTGTTCTGCGGGGAATGATCGACCCAAAACCTAGGTCATTATGAGCGAGACCTTAGGAATAAATTTATATCTATAGTGAGTATGCTTTGATGAATCCTCGAGTAGAAGAGTCTACTTGGGAATTAGAGTCAGATATGCTTGACAAATATCCTCACTTGTATGATTAAAAATCAGATTCTGAGGACAGAATCTTTTTAAGGGGGAAAGATTATAACGACTCGTATATTTTTATATTGTTTTAATGTGTAATTATTAAGTAATTATATAATAAAATATGTCTGTGGGTTCTGTCATCCGGATATTAAATTGTTATTACTTATGTGTGATTATTGATGTTCGAGGATGATTTGTGTAATTAGTTATGAAGCTGTGTTATTTTGTTTTTGTATTTAAAGGTGATTCTATTTAAGATTTATTTTTATAAATATGGGTATTATCTCTATAATCATTTTTATGGCTTCATAATTTTTTTAATTATTTTTAGGCGATTTTAAAATATAGAAATTAATATTTCATCAATTATTTAGCCATATATGATTTTCTGATTTCAATTATTTGTTAAATCCGTATTTGATTCCGGGATTCTTTAAAAATTATGAAATTCATGTTTTATTAAGTTTGAAATATTTCAAGAATTTTAAGATTATTTTGGAAAATTTTGGGATTAAATTGACCCGCGTATAATTTCGGTTAATCGTCAAATGCGGGTCCGAGTTGCGCTTCAAAAATGATTCAAAAATTCTGGAAATTTTGTTTTATTAACTTCAAATTATTTTGGGAATTTCAAGATTTATATGTAATTATCTCGATTTGTTTTATCCGCATAGTGTATCGTTAATACTTAAATATAGCGTTTCAGATTCGGATAAAAAAAAAGATTGGGGGAAGCGATAGGTATCCCAATCCTTATCGGGTTACTTTTGTAACCTCATCTCTCATTTTTCTTTACTTCTCATTCCTCCCTCTTGGCTACCTCTGTTTCTCTGATTCCCTGTTAGGTTCGGTTCGCCGGACATCCTTTTCCACCGGCCGTTACTGTCTCGGGTAACTATTGCTTCGGTTTTATTGTTCCTCGATTCTCTTATTCCTGTGTTATGCCGCCGCCCTTCATCCGCTTTCCGGCGAGGAAGCACGGTGGCGGCGTGTGTTTGCAAGGTGTACTATTTCTGTGGTTGTGAGTATGTTCCATGCGGGTATTTCTGTGTGTATTACTCTGCGCTTCATCATGTTGCCGCCTCCCCGGAATCCGGCGAGGTGTGGCGACTTGGTGGATGGCGTGTGTTGTCCCTGTTACTTTATTCGACTATTCTGATTAATTTCTTTTTATTTGTTTATTTCCTACAGAAATTATTTGAGTCATAATCGTGATGTGAATTGATTTGCGTGCGGGAATTATAACAATAATCGGTGAAATTTATTTGGAAACCCGACACGTATCGGGCACCGATAAATTTTACCGCCGTCGACGGTGAACTTCGGTGAGTCGACGGTGGATGGTGATGACGTTGTTCTGAGTCCTACAATTTAAAATACAAAATACGATTTAAGGTGCGAATTGCGAATAAAATACGATTAAACCATAAAAACACGGCTAATAATTAATAATTGTATTTAATTGGTAACTGAGAATTTTGGACTGATATTGATGACTGAAATCGGTGGTTGGGTTTGGATTGCGATTGATTGTAGTTGTGTTTGTTTGGACGTCGGGATGTTCGACGGGTAGTCCGATAAATAAAGGAGGTGTTGCCCGATTTCCGGAAAATTAAATTACGGAAATACGAGGCCGTACCCAATGACTATCGGGACTTCGATCGGTTATATGTACGTACCTTATACGAAATCTGATGATGTATTGTGATGAAATACTTTACGAAAATCGATAGCCCTAATTTCATAAAGGATAATATACCTATTTCTAAAAACGAACATTGAACCGACTTTCGAAAACGTGAACCCTAATTGATACGTGTATTATTATATGAAGTATGTTACGAGTCGGGTTTTGTTAACGTTCGGGTAGATTGTTAGTGAGGATATGTCAAGCATAATCGAAGGTCTAAGTTAGGGTGTTTCGACTTTGTAGGTGCTAGTCGGAAAGCCCAAGAGTTGGAGTTGGATAGCCTAGTGGACAGTCGACGAGCTCAGTAAGGTTCCAATCGAAGGACCTGAGTGTTGAAGTCGAATCCAGGGTAATCTAGTGGTCAGACGTTAAAGCCTGAACGTTCGTGTCGGCTCAAGGTCAATCAATAATATTTGTAAAGCTCTGCAAGGCAAGTACCCCTGAACAAATCTTTTATAGTTCAGTACTATATGAATAATTGTTGATTTAAATTACATAGTGGAACAGAATGATTTAAATTACGTATCCCCTGGGTTTCAAATTTTTGTTAACTTGTGTTTTGGGGGAAAAGTAACTTCTGAAAATGCCTATCTCTAAAATTTTGAATAAAATGAAAATGTTTAGGAAAATGTGCTGTGTTATAATTATTTTGACGAGAGATAGGTAAGTGATTTGGAAAGCTGGATAAAAATGATCAGATAATTGGATGAGTGTGCGCAGAAGGCCCGTAACGGCCTGGAAGTTAGTGTAAGAGGTGAAGTGGTTGCGCACCCTATTATAACCACCAGCCCAGCGTGATAGAGACCTAGCTAGTCTCTGAGTTCCGGAACAAGTTTTATAGGATAGCCTGATCAGCTGTCTCACCGGGGATCATCCAATACCTTTATATCTGAGCAAGTTTTATAGATCCTGTGATGGGACAAGTTTTATAGATCCTGTGATGGGATAAGTTTTATGGTTCCCGTAACGGAACAAATGATTTTGGGTCCCCGTAACGGGACAAATGGTTTTATGGGTCCTGCGATGGGACAGAAGATTTGAAAACGAAAGAAGCATGCTAAGATTGAAATTGATATTTATGCACAACACACACTAATGATTTGGTTTTGCAGAGCATGCTAGTTTTGATATCCAGTTCATACATGTTTTACTTGTTTTATAGCAAGTTATGATTTCTGTTCCTATAATTATTTATCATAAACTGTCTTTGATTACTATTCATATAGTGGTACTGCTGAGCAATTGATTGCTCACCCTTGCAACAATGTTTTGTATATGTATTGCAGATATGTAGGAGATTCTTCAGTGGTAGTCGGGGCAGAGTTCCAGTTCCTTCCGTGTCAGGCTCCTCTGAGGTAGTTGTGTTGGACCCAAGCGGGTCTGTTGAGTTGCTGAATAAAGATAGTATTATTTGAATTGTCCTTACTAAATTGGTTTTGTGATGGTTGTAACCTAAGTCATACTTAAACCTGGAAAAGGTCTTGGTAAAGGGGTCGGAATTATGTATAAGTAATAATTTGGGTTATATTGTTTATTAGTATTGTTGTTAGTGACGTCAACTCCTGACCCCGGGGTTGAGGCTGTTACAGCTTTAGCATTGCTTCCCAAAATAGTTAGCTAGTCTTCCCTGAATTTAGCCAAAACATCCTTCATCTCCAGACTGTAGTCCTTGTTCAGCCAAGCATCACAGTTGCAATCCTGTTTAGCTTCATTAACAATTTTATCTTGTTGTTCTTGGACATCTGTTTGATATGAGAGCATTATGGCTTGGTAATCCCGGTTAGACATATCTGAGGTTAGCAGCTGTTGGGAGATTTGAGCATGTCCAGACAACTGATCCACTAGAAGATCATCCACAGTTGTTAATTGAGCTTCAGCTGTCTGCAACCATTGGGAGATGAAGTGTGGTTGTTGAGATTGAGAGGTTGAGGGTTGTTGAATAGGATCAGAACCACCTGTGACAGGAGTCATAGTTTGACTTACAGATTGCTCTGTATTTATGACAGGGTGTTGTTCCTCACCAGTTGTGGGAACCTCCATTTGAATTGGAGGGGATTTGACTGTGCTACTTTCATTTGTAACAGCCTCAAACCCTTGTGTGTCTTGCACCACACTGTCACTTAAATGTGCTATACTTGCCTCTCCCATAGCCGGGTCATTGGCAACTGTACTCCCAGCTTCAATTGTCAGAGCAATTTCAGTCAGGGTTTTGAGGGGAGTTGTTCCTGTAACAGGAACTTCCAATTGAATTGGAGAGGATTTAGATAGCTCCCCCAAGAGTAGTACCCTCAAACTTAACAGTCTGTGAAGACTGATTTGCACATGAAGGTGCATTTGTGACCTCCATGGGGTCTTCAATAAAAACTGATGACCCCCCCCATGTTTGTGATGGTGTCATCAAGGTCTACCCCAGCTAGTAGCCTCTCACCATCTGAATTTGGTGTTTGGGTGGTGAACAAGGTTTCTTGAACCATGTCACTTGAGTGAGTTTGCACTTGAGGAATGAATTCAGGTGCAGTATGAGAAGAAGAAATTTGAGAGATTAGAATTTGTTGATTAATAGTGAGTTTTGGCAGCTCCCCCTGAATGGATGAGGGAGCTTCAAGGGATGTGCTCACCTTGTGTGTGCCATCCTTGTTTCTCCTTCCATACACTTATATTTGCTCAAGTGATGGTTGTGCAGACTCTTTTTATGGTGCATTTGGGAGAATACTCTTTTAAATAGAGACACCCTGTTGAGAGGATGCCCCTAGATTCTATTCAAGTCCCTCGTTTACAACTACATCCTTTTGAGAGGATGCAGAGGTGTCTAGAGTGGTCAACTCAGTTTGCTTAGCCTTCTTTGGCTTTCTGACCAAGGGTGACTCAGTTGGTGTTTGTTCCTCACCACTCTCATTCAGTATAGTAGGGGTTACCTTCTTTCTCTTCTTTTTACTCACTTCACCCTTTTGAGAGGATGAAGTGGTTGGTTTTCTAGTAACTAGTGGTTTTGAAGAAGTGGTTTCAGCTTGGGAAGGCCCATGTTGGTTTTCCTGTATTTAAACTTCTACAGGTTCAGGGACCATGGTTGTACTGAATTGTGCATTAGATCTCATGTCAGGCATAGGGTAAGGGTAAGTCTTAAACCTCTCCATCATGAATAAAGTAATTTTCAGACTCACATTTATCTTGTTCTTTGTAGTAAGTGAACCAAATATAATTTTGGACACTTTCTTGCAATGCCTATTTTAGTGCTTTCTATACCATTCAACAAATGTATGTCTGATACTTTATAATTTAAAGTAGACATAATAAATCTAGGAAATAAAATTTCCTTACCTCTAGCAGATTGGGGCATAGTTAGCCTGGTGGCAAGTTCTTCCAGGATCAATAGACCAACATTCAAGTGTCTGTTGTGGACTATTGAAAATACCAGCTTCTGCACCACACTTTAGATGTTATCATATCTTGTCTTCCTGCATGTGAAGGCCCTCACTATAGAATCAAACACAAAGGACCATTCCTTCCTCAGGTTTGTTTAGTTTCAAACTTGCCAGGTTGATTCTTCCACCATAATTAATGAAATCCATGAACTCAGCTAGCTCATCCTGTGTTGGAACATCCACTAGATTAGCAGTTTGAAGACCCAAAGTTGCATTCATATCTTGCTCATTGAACTCTATCTGTTGGCCTCCAATTGAGCATGTTACCACCAAGGACACAGAGTTGTCATTTATAACAGTTCTCACCACAACTGTTGTCTAGAATTCATGCAGAACATTCAAGTATAGGATTGGGTTAGCAGTTAAAGCACCTGCAAGGTAGGATTCAGACAAAAATTTCACAAACCCCTTGAAACTGTCAGGGGTTTGATTAGCATTAGTGAAAGCAATATAGTTGGTTCCTTTCTCTGGGATTACAGCTCTAATAATATTGAGTTCCATTGTTGTTGAGTAAAAGTGAACGGGTAAGAAAAATTAGTGAGAAAGAGCTTGAAACGAGAGAGAAATCAGTTTGGAATTGAAAAAGCTAGGTCACTTAGAGTTCTCGAAGGCGTAAGTATATGTGTATCGATATGTCTGGGTATTTATAGTAAAAGTAAATGACTTATCGAGGACTGAAAAATAGACATTTTTTTAAAAAAGAATTACATATCGAGAGGTTATTTTAATTTACTCCTTTTAGAGAACTAAAATTAACTGATCGAGATGTCAAATAAATACCCAGTTTGTCCAAAATGGACTGAATTGTTCCTTATTTTTATTTAAATAAATCAAAATCAAATCAGAATAATTTTTCCGAAAGTATTTTACCAAAATAATTTATTGGATTAAATTATTTCAGTTCTGAGGTATTTATAAGTCTAAAGTTTATACTTGTAGAGAACTCTGTGAGTTAACACTTATAGAGAACTCTACAATGACTTATCGATAAGTCATAATAAAGCTTATCGAGAAGTCACTGGAGAAGTCAGGAAATTGACTTATCGAGAACTCACCAGAGAAGTCTTAAAATGACTTGTCGAAAAGTCAATTAGACTTATCGAGAACTGAGTTCTTTGTATACTTTTGATTACTTTGATTCTGCCTTGCTAATTTTACATATTGAAAATGTAAATCAACATCCAGACAGTTTACTTAGAATTTGAAAAATTCCAAGCTGAATTTTGAACTTTTGAAAAATAAATATGCAGAGAAATCTGAAATATTTATAATTCATATTTCAGTTAATTTCCAATTAATCAAATGAATTTTGATTTACTAGAAATTAATCTGCTGCAAAACATTTGCTGAGTTCTTTCCTTAGGATGAAGAACTAAGCATTCCAATTTCACCTACAATTCTAGTGAAAGTTGCTTCATCCAAGGTTTAGTAAAAATGTCAGCTAATTATTTTTAATGTTGGAACAAAAATGAGCTCAATGGTACCATTTGCAGCATGTTCTCTAATAAAATGGTACCTTACATCAATGTGCTTTGTCCTAGAGTGAATAACTGGATTAACCACAATAGATATAGCACTAGTATTGTCACACATAATTGGAATTTTGTGTAACACTAGGCCATAATCCATTAGCTGATTTCTAATCCAAAGCACTTGAGCACAACAACTTCCAGCAGTTATGTATTCTGCTTCAGCTGTGGAAGTTGACACATATTGTTGTTTCTTGCTATACTAGGATACAAGTCTTTGTCCAAGAAACTGACAGCTTCCACTAGTACTCTTTCTGTCAACCCTGTATACAGCAAAATCTGCATCTGTGTATCCAACAGCTTCAAAACCAGTTCCCTTAGGATACCATAATCCCAAGTTTGGAGTCCCCTTCAAGTATCTGAAAATCCTCTTCACAGCCATCAAATGTGATTCTTTTGGATTGACTTGAAATCTTGCACACAGACATGTAACAAACATGATGTCTGGTCTACTTGCAGTTAAGTAAAGCAATGATCCAATCATTCTTCTGTAGCTTGAAATATCTACACTCTTGCCCTTTTTATCTTCATCCAACTTTGTTGTTGTAGACCTAAGTGTAGATGCAGGTGAACAATCAACCATGTCAAACTTTTTCAATAAATCTTTAACATACTTAGTTTGGCTGATGAAAATTCCATCACTTCTTTGACTAACTTGAAGTCCAATAAAATAACTTAGTTCTCCCATCACACTCATTTCATATTCACTCTGCATAAGCTTAGAGAATCTTTGACATAGCTTCTCATTAGTAGAACCAAAGATAATATCATCCACATAAATCTGGACTAGGATCATATCACCACCATGCAACTTATAGAAGAGTGTCTTGTCTATTATTCCTCTAGTGAATCCATGTTTAAGTAGAAAATTTGTCAATATGTCATACCAAGCTTTAGGTGCCTACTTTAGTCCATATATAGCCTTGAGTAGCTTGTACACAAAATTTGGAAATTCTAGATCTTCAAATCCAGGTGGCTGTTGCACATAAACTTCTTCTTCAAACTCACCATTTAGGAAGGCACTCTTGACATCCATTTGATACTCTTTGAAAATTGAATGTGCAGTAAATGCTAGAAAAATCCTTATTGCTTTAAGTCTTACAACGGAGCAAAAGTTTCATCAAATCAATTCCTTCTTCCTGTGAATAGCCTTTTGCAACCAACCTTGCCTTGTTTCTGGTAAATATACCATTTCCGTACATCTTGTTCCTGAACACCCATTTTGTTCCAATTACACTTCTGTTCTTTGGTGCATGAACTAACTCCCAAACTTTGTTTCTTTCAAACTGATTAAACTCTTCTTGTATGGAAGAAATCCAATCAGGATCCATAAGAGCTTCTTCAGTTTTCTTAGGCTCTACTTGAGACAGAAAGCATGCATGTAGACATTCATTAGCAGTCGCACTTCTAGTTCTTACACCAGTATTGGGATCACCAATTATTGCATTTGGATTGTGACTCTTGTCCCATTTTCTGGTGTGAGTTTGTTGACTGGTGCCTTCATCATTTTCTTCATTATTGGTATAACTAGTAGATCCTTCTTCTTTTTATCCCCCTAAGTTTGTGCTATCAAATTCAGGTGTATGAGATGAGCTTCCATTTTTATGATTTTCCTGTTTAGTAGTCTCTTCATTCATCATCTGTTGTGCATTGACTTCAGCCTCTTCATCAGAATCACTATCAATGTTCAGATTTTCAAATATAAAAGCTTCAGCTTCATTATCATCGAGGCATTCCAATCCTGGACACTTTCCATCATCAAAAGTCACATATGTGCTCTCCATGATTTTCTTTTGATCAATTATATAGACATTGTAGGCAGTTCTCTCCAATAAATATCCCAGAAAAATTGCTTCAAAAACCTTTAAGTCAAATTTTCCCACATATTCAGAGTTATCTTTTAAAATGTAACACTTGCTTCCAAACACATCAAGATGCCTTACAGTAGGCTTTCTCTTTGACATGATTGAGTAAGGTGATTTGCCATGAATCTTGTTAATGAGATATCTGTTTTGAGTGTAGCATGCAGTATTTACTGTAATAACCCCAATTTTTGGGAAATTTTTGAAACCCTTATGAATAGTGTTTTTGCTGAATGAGAAAACTTTTCATGCCACACTATGTAGGGGTTCTGATATGGATATTCTGA
Organism: Apium graveolens; assembly: GCF_009905375.1. NCBI lineage: Eukaryota > Viridiplantae > Streptophyta > Magnoliopsida > Apiales > Apiaceae > Apium > Apium graveolens. Next base: position 98,756,565 of record NC_133649.1, read on the forward strand.
GATTTTATTAGTACTTTATATGGGATATAAGTGTATGTAAAGATCGTCAGAATCCAAATCCGAACACTTTGATTTTTCCCGGAAATACACTAGATACGGAAAGATTTGAGAAAAAGGTAACATGATAAAAAGGATTTAAATTAAAGGATTATAGGAGAGGATCATAAAAGGAATATAATATATTGAGAAAGGTTAAGGGAACCTAAGTAATAAGATCCCGGGTATGATCCCTCAAACGATAAATGAAAACGAAAGTTAAGCGAACCGTATAACAGATCAGCGGTCATTAGGCAAACGATTAGGAAGTTAATCAAGGGGATTAGTGGGGATGATGTCATCCAACCAATAGAAAGAGGACAAGGAGGGGAGGATGACATCATGAGGATGACACAAGCATGACATGGGAAGGAAGGAGATGTGGTGGCTTTTTAACCACACAAAATCAAGGGCAACTAGGTAATTTACTAAAACAAACACAAAAATCAAACCAACCAAGCCAAGCAAATCATTTTTCATCAAAATCAAAAAGAAACCAAGGCATTGTTCTTCATGCTCTCGGCCAAAACAGAACCAGAACACTAAAACTGCTGTATCTCCTTCATTTCTCACTCAAATATTGTGTTCTATAGCTCATTGGAAACGTATTGAGATGGCCTACAACTCTTGTTCACAAGTCTCGTCCAAATAATTATGGTAAGACCCTCATTTTTACAGTTCTTTAAACCGGACTTTTAGAAACTTCAAAGCCTAACTTTGTGTTCTTGATTTCTTTGGAAAGATCAAGCTTGTAGGAGGCTCCCTAAGGCTTCCTAGCAACTTAACACCTCCCAAGGAAGGTATAAACTTCAAACCCTAGCCTTTACTTTATTTGTTAGTAAGTTTAATGGTTGGTGTTGTGAAATGAGAAGCATGGATTGTGATTATTAGTAGTTTGGTTTGATTTGGAAGTGTTTTGGTAATTGAAGCTTGATTATAGTTCATAGGTCTTGATTGTGGTTGTTTGAGTTGAAAACCTTGGAGATTATGGACTGATGTGGTATGGTTTAGGTGAAGTTTTGTTGTATTGATGGTTATGAGTTGGTTGGTGGTTAATTGGAGTAGTTTAAACATTGGTAATCGCGTAAACATAGCCGTCGTAACGTCCGATTTTCTTTGGACTGTTTTTGTGCATAACATTAGGACCCGAGAACCCCCTGCTAGATTATGACCACTACCATGTTTAGATAGCTCATGTTATGAGATTCGTTTTGATATGTAGTTCATTCGATTCCGATGCACGGTTTAGGAGAAACAACCGTTTCAAGTAACGGCGTTTCGCGAACGAAACTTTTCCCCTCGCCTTACTTTGAAACATAGGTTAAAGACCAAAAAGGGTTAATTAATGTATGAAACATTTATGGTAAGTGTGTTAGGCAGTTGGTAAGACACTCGCGAAGGAATCGCCTTAAAACTCGTAAAGGTTAAATTATTAAAAATGGTGGAGCCGAGGGTACTCGAGTGACTTAAGAGAATCAGTAAGCGCAAAACAAGCGTTAGAGTCTAAGTTAGTTAAAGTATAGATTTACAAGTGACTTTGGTTTAATTCCAACTTACTTGTTGTTTATAGGTTACCAGACTCGTCCCGAGCCATTCGTAACCCCCAGTCGCTCAGGCAAGTTTTCTACCCGTTATACTGTTGTTGTGATGTATATATGTATATGCATTATCTTGCGATAGATGCATGATGTTTATATTAGCAAATGTTGCAATATATTGAAGCATGCTGCTATGGTATATATATGCATGCCTGTTTCATATTCTTTCCATATATAATTGTTGATTCAGTTGATAATACCTATGCTAGAGGATAGCGGTAACTTGCATATACCCTTAGTATAGGGACCCAAAAGGTGGAAATATTTTCTAAACCGGGAGTCGAGGATCCCGAGTAGATTTTGTATATATGTATATATATACATATATATTTATATAAATATATGGTTATAGTTTTCAAAACTATTAATCAAATAAGGTTTATTCGATAACTTTATTTTATTTAATGAATATTATTTTGAATATTCATTCGAGGACTTATGACTCCTTTATTTTATTATTGAATATTATTTGAATATTCATTTGAGGATGTATGACTCCTTTATTTTATTTAATGAATATTATTTATAATATTCATTCGAGGTATTATGACTCCGCTTATTACTGAAATATATTCCTTATTTTATTAAAGAATAAGGTGTCAATAGTCAAACTTATTTTCGATTATTCAAATAAAGATAGTACTTTCATATAAGTATATCTTTGGTTATTTGATATCCATTTCAAGTATAAGTTTTAATACTTCTACTTCGATTATTTTTATAAAGATTATTCTTTATGGGAATATTATTTAAATAATAATATTCAGATATTTTCTAATATATTGGGACTGATTTATTTTGTTAAATCAGCATCACTCCAAACATTCTTAAAAATGTTTTGCGAGTCTTCAAAATGATTTTTAAAAGTTAGAGCGGATCCCAAAACTCATTTTTATATTTAAGATCCTCCTTTCGAAGGGGATTTAAATACTCGCTCAAAACCTGAGGGATCCGGCTCTGTGGTGTATTTTATATTCGCAACAAGGTTGCTGTTTTGTTAAATGAATCGATTACTTACCCAACACTCGGGAAGTAAAATTCTTGGAACAAGTTAATCCATTAACAGGAATCGCCTGGGAAATATCGGTGAGTTCTCCTTTCCAACTAGATACGACTTCTTGGTGGAGCCGTATCAACAAGTTTCTACTTGGGGAAAGGAGGAACGAGCTTTACGTTTCAGAGTCATGGATTTCATCTGAACTAGGAGTGGCGTAAGTGGTCGAGTGGCGCCGGTCCAGCCTTATTATATTGGCCCAAATGGCCTGGAAGTTCCGCTAAGGCGGTCCATTCCTTAGGAGTTCAGTGTTCGGTTGACAAGTAAATCCGACAGGTTCTCCTCTACATGTAGAAAATGGTGGGGTTGTACTACTACGACTGATCATCGTAAGTGGTCTTCCTGGCGCGGCAAACTCCCGTAATGAGTTCATCATCCAATTGGATATTTCTGCAACACTACCCAGAGCACTTCGATAGAAAGGCTACGGCTGGGCGATTGTTGAGTGTTGGCAGGGTCAAGTTTTCAAAATGATGTTTGCATCAAATGAAGTATCTCGTAACTTCATTTTATTTTGATGATATTTTAAAGATTTAATCTATTCAAATCTGGTCTTGTAGTCTCATCTACGTGATGAACTTTTGAAACTAATTATAACTTGAACGGTGGTAGTTCAAGTAGTATTTGGAAAAGATATAAGTATATTGGAGTATCTTGTAACTTCATCTTTTAAACTTATATCTAGTAAATGATTATCTTATGCATGACAAAGATTTTCAGAAAAAAACGTTGAGACAAGGTTAGATATATGAGATCACCTTGCAACAATATTTTTATACAGTTATAAACTGGAACTCTGTGTATATTATGTATGGAAGAGGACTTCCAAGATTTTGAAAAGTATATATGTATATATACTGAATATTTTGCGACTTCATCGCATTAAGATATCAACTTGGTTCATTTCTTTTGACCAAGACTTTCATGAGTACTATGGGAAGGCTCATATACTATTAATCATTATACATATTATTTTGGTGGGCTTGCTGCTCACCCTTGCTTTCTTCTTTCATCACACAACAACAGATAGAAAAGATGAACAGAACCAAGCTCCCGATTCACAAGCGATTAGGAGACGTTCCGCAGTTTTCTTGAAGCATTGATGCCGCCGTAGCTGAGGTAGGAACTACCAATAGGCTAGGCTTTCAACTTTTGATGTACCAGATTTATTTATATTTATGAATTGTAATAATGGCAAAGAAATGTAAATTTATTCAGAAAACCTTTTAAGGTGTATTGGCAGATAATTGTGGAATAAAATGACTTGTGGTTATTTTTGGATGTTCATCTCTGAGACTATAACGTGTGGTGTGTGTGTTTATTGTGGGGTCACAGTACAGAGTAGTTGAGTAATTATTAAGATTGGGTGTTATTAAGGGAAATGGAACTCGTGACGACCCGGATCCCCGACCCCGGATCTGGGGGTGTTACAGAAATGGTATCAGAGCTAAGCGTTATAAACCTCAGAGATGATGGGACGTTAAGATAATAAGTTCACTAAGATAATAAGAACTCTTGCCAAGTTCATAGTCGGACTACCTAATGTAGTACTGACAGTTAAAACCCTTATGGGAACCCTTATAAATGTAGCGATAGAAGTGTAGTTCATTATCGTATATGGTAGCGGGACTCCGAACCCTGAAGTTGAGGAACATCAACGCGATGATGTTTTATTACTAATTGGAGATCAGATTGTGGATCCAATAGAGCGTCCTAACGCAGGACCGGATGATGTTGATATTGAGGATGTAGCGGTTGAGGATGTTGTCCTAGAAGGGATAGTTGCTGAGGAGGATCCCATGGAGGATCCTGACGAGATTGGATAAAGGACCACTGATGAATTGATGATCCTGGTTGGGTCGACTACCAGAGGTAGGATTGGCCGGTCACTACCAGAGGTTCGTTCAAGTTTGTAAAGATAGTAGCCCCTTTAACGCGGCTTACTCGTAAGACTGAGAAGTTCGAATGGACAGAGAAATGCGAGAACAACTTTTAAGAACCGAAGCAAAGGTTGGTGACGTTCCCTATGTTGGCGTTGCCGGATGGAAAATGAGATTTTGTGAAATGTAGTGACGCTTCGCATAAGGAATTAGGGTGCTTCTTATACAGCACAGCAAGGTAATCGCGTACGTGTCAAGATAATTAAGGGAATATAAAATTCGATATCCCCACCCATGAGCTTGGGCTCGTGGCAATAGTTTTTCCCTAAAGATTGGAGGCACTACTTGTATGGAGAGAAGTGCAAGATTTACACAAACCATAGGAGCTCTAGTACCTTTTTACGTAGAAAGAGCTCAACATACGCCAGAGGAGGCGGTTAGAGCTAATCAAGAGTTATGAGTGGGAGATTCTTTATCATTCGGGGAAAGCCAATGTGGTGGCTGATGCCATTAGTAAAAAGGAGAGACTCAAGATGATAATGTCTTTGGGAGAGTTGATAAGAGATTTTGAGAAAATGGAAATAGTAGTGAAGGTAACCGGAGCCGGTACCGAAAAGCTGTTTGAGATTGCAATAGAGACCGAATTATTGGAAAAGAGCATATTGTGCCAGAAAAAGGTGATGAATGAAGGCAGAGAGCCAACAAATAAATATGAGATTAATACTGAGAAAGATGATAAGGGAATAATGAGGTATTCCTATAGAATTTGGGTTCCGAAAGTTTAAGAGCTTAAGGATGAGAACTTAGATGAGAGCCATAGTTGAGGAATAGGATTTAGGGCAAACCCAGAGTGTGATAGTCAGGGAGGTTGCCATCAAGAAAGAAAGAACCCATAACATAATAGAGTGGAAAACATGGTTTTTAATGTATAAGATAACCCCGATTATGGGAGAAGGTTGAAACATTTCATACTAAGGAAACAGAAAGTCGAGTAAGGAAAGGAGACCCGAGACGGTACTCCTATATGGCAATTTATGGACCTGTCTAGACATAACTTAGACTATTATCCCCAACCACCACCCTGAGGGGACAATGCGGCAGGAAATTCTTTCATGACCTTTAAATCGTTAAGCTCTCAGAGTTCCAAGGAACAGGTTGACCTAGTCGAGGCAAGAGCCTAGCTAAAGGAAATATAGGAATCATTTGAGATTCTAAATGATTGACGAATCACAAAAGACTGTTTTTATCACTCACCCTCCTAAGAGAGAGACCACCTGCTGGTGAAAGGCCAAGGAAGTCACGGAGCAAGAGATTATAATAAACTGATTAAAGTTCAGCCAATTATTTTTGGGAAAGTAATTCCCAAGGTTATGGAATAGTGTAAAAGCTTTAGAGCCAGAACAAAGGCAGACGAGTATGATGAATTATGAATCTAAGTTGTAAAAGTTATCAAGATTCGTTCTAAAGACACGAATCCAGAATGACGGGATGTTTGAAATCAATGCTTATGTTGTGTTGGTTCATGAAATAACGATAAGAGAAAGGAATATAAAGGCAAGAGAGTTTGAAGAATGATAAGGGAGTTGGGTATGAGGAAACCCTAAAGACTCGTAGAAATAGAAATAGAAGAGTATGTAATCGTCAGGATGAGGGTGATTCACCATGAGTTAAAATTGATGGTTGAAGGCATAAGAGATACATATATATTATCCCCTGTAAGTTGGGAGGATTCGAAGAAACCTTGAGATAGTTCGAAGGATAAATAATGAGACGCGAATAGACTGAGGAGACAAGAAAGTAAGAAATTAAGAAAATTGGATGAAGGAAGTGACCTTCAAGAATGTGAAGTGTAAGACTGGTGGCTTGATACCCAGGAAGGGAGACGCCAGGTATGAAAGATATCCCAACATTGAGATGACTGTTGAGATAAACAACAAAAGTAAATAAGGATTTATTAAGAAGAAGTTCACGTTGAACACGACCAATATCTTCCAGATCATCCATGTGATCATTACCAAATCAGGAAAGAAAAGCGGATAACCATTTTTATCTTTTGGAGGCCATGTGGATTGACCTTAACTTGAATAAGGATGCTATTGTGAAATTCGATATAGACTATCGAGGTGGAAATGATTGAATAAGATACCCTTATCAGGGATATATGACTTTATTTATCCATGGAAGGATGCTTGTACCTTTTTAAAGGTGGAATTAAGGATAGAACATCGGTAACTTAAAACGAATCCTAGGGGAATGCATAAAGGTTGGCATTTCACCCTTAATAGGGATAGTATGAGTTTTGACAGTATGAATTGGAAAGGATTAAGGTAATAATAACCTTTAAGGATCAGTGGAGAAATTTTTCAGAAGTATATAGACAATGGTTCTAGTATCAGTAAATGGTATTTTGATATGCCCTGTATATAGGGAATACAGGAGGAACGATTGAAGGATAACCTTAGAGGTTTTACAAGGAGAAAGGAAATATTTGAAATTCTCAAGAATAAAAATGTTGATAAAGGAAATATGACATAATTATAATGATGCCAAGTGGGGCACGTGTTAAACCACGAGAAAGTATGGATCGAACCAGTAAAGGTCGAAATTATTCAGGGCAATTAAGACTTAAGATAAAAGATGTTCTAAGTATGATTGAGAGTCAGTCGTGACAGTGATTAACCTCTAAAGACTGAGGCAATAACTTATGGAAAAATGGTGATATTTTTTTTTACTCATCAGATTTTAAGGAATACATCTTCACAAAAGCAGTGATTGAAATAAGGTAGAAAATTTATTTGGAGGTGGTTAAAATGACATTGACTATAAGGAAATTTTAATATCAGGAAAGGCCAAAGAGGTGGCCGACACTTTAAAGGTAAGAGGATAATTATAGGCGCTTGTGCCAGAGGAATACAGTGATGATGGTTAAAACTGTGAAGGTTGTATTATGGTTTGGAAGATTGACATTCCTTCTGATGACTGTGCAATACCCAACCGTAATAGTAGTTGGTAAAAGTTTAATTCGTGTAATCGCCATGAACGGGCTATCTATCTTAGGAGGTCCTATCTTGGGATAAGCCAGGACCATATTTCCAAAAGGACTAGACGAACCTTTGAGTTAAGTCTTCTATTTAAGGCATATGATTAAGAATGGTATTAACCTGCTATCGTTGCTTTGATTGAAACTCTTCTGCAATTTTATCTGCTTCACGTCATGAATGTACGTCAGGATCAGGAGTGTTCTTCATGAATCAAGAACGGTGATCATGTTACCTCCTTAGAAGGATTTGATACGACATGTATGGACTCCGTATGGTTAGCTATTAAGATTTCATGGAAAGTGAATGATGACAGTGGGTCAGTGGTGGACCATAGTAAGGCAGCAATGATTCTGCGAGTAACGAGCTGATTACAACCGTGAGAGTTGTATTGGAATGGATGTTGAGATTGAGTACCACTAATCAGGTCGTGGTAGTGTATAAGTTATCATTGATAGACTAATTAAGTAGAGTATCTACCTAGTGAATATTTATTCTTTCTTATCAATAGAGAGTCGTATTATTATACGAAGAAGGTTGCGGTATAGAAATGGGTTCTAGTAATGATGATGTCTAGAATGAGATCCCAGATTCGATTTTCGATGTCGAGGGAGTTTCAAAGGTGATTGTGTATAAGCTCGAGGAAGAGCATGGGTCCATAGAATGATGAACGGAATAGAAATATTTAGGCATGGGAAATACGATGCTATAATACTTGATGCTGATATAAATACGTTTATGTTTTGTTCTCCTATGACAAACCTCTATAATTCAGAGGTAGGTTCCAAGCCAGATATTTTGTGGCAGTATATATTTTTTTATATATACAATTCTCTTCAGTTCGTTCTTTTCTCTTCTTTTCATTTCATGTAATCTGAGAAGAACAACCCTTCCAGAAGGGGAGGTATTGCCGAATGACTATCTATCTGTGTGATAGAAGCCTAGTAGGATACCATCTATTGTTTAATTGCTTGTCAAGTACTAAAGGCTGGCCACCTTCTGTACTAACTATGTAATATAACAAGTGTTCATGATCATAGTGATCTCTCAACAAATTCCTTTACTTCTATTTGATTGATCAAATTTTGGAAATAGAAACAACTGAAAAAGGAGTAATAAAGTGGTGGTAGTATGCGGAATGGAAACACATTCGTGATACTAAGGTTGTCGTGGTCATTAAAAGGTTATAGAACGCTAACGAGCAAAAGTATAACTAGTATAATATTAGGAACGGAAGGTTGTAGCGATTACGAACTAGAAAAGAATGGGTATTGAGAAGCAAAAGCTCTAATGCTAAATGCTATAATGAGAGTCTGTGCAATAGACTTGAAAGAATTTGGAATGATCACTTAACGCGGATTTAGTTATATCACGACAATAGATCATATGTCATTATCGAGGTGTCACCTTATGAGATCCTTGAGGGAAGATAATGTCGATCTCCCTTATGTTAGGATGAAGTTGTAGAGCGCAAGATGCTCGGACCCGCAGTAGTCCAAAGGACCAGGGATATAATAGATCTAATCAGAGGACGGCTGGTAGTAACCCAAGATGGACATAAGAGGTATGCTGATTTGACTCAAAAAGGACAAAGAGTATGAAATAGGGGGCCTAGTAATGTTATAGGTATCCCCTTGGAAACCCTTGAAAAGGATTGATGAGGTTCGGAAAGAAAGGAAAGCTAAGTCTACAAGTTGTTGGACCCTTGGATATATTAAGACGTTTGGGAAGTTAGCATATGAGCTAGCCCTACCCCCGAACCTGTAGCAAGTTCATAACGTGTTCCACGTATCAATGTTAAGGAAGTGTAATTCAGATGCCAGACAAATAGGGGCATATGAGCGCATAGACATGCAACCAGACGTAACCTATATGGAGCAACCAGGAAGGGTATAGAGTAAAAAGGAACGAGTGCTTAGGAGAAGGGTTATCAAACTAGTAAGAGTTTGATGGTAGAACCACAATGTGGGAAAATTTACTTGAGAGTTAGAAAGTGCAATGCTAAGAGAGTATCCCTATTCACTTTCTATCTGATTCCGGGACGGAATCCTTTTAAGGAGGGGAGACTGTAATAACCCCAATTTTTGGGAAATTTTTGAAACCCTTATGAATAGTGTTTTTGCTGAATGAGAAACTTTTCATGCCACACTATGTAGGGGTTCTGATATGGATATTCTGAGATTTTATTAGTACTTTATATGGGATATAAGTGTATGTAAAGATCGTCAGAATCCAAATCCGAACACTTTGATTTTTCCCGGAAATACACTAGATACGGAAAGATTTGAGAAAAGGTAACATGATAAAAAGGATTTAAATTAAAGGATTATAGGAGAGGATCATAAAAGGAATATAATATATTGAGAAAGGTTAAGGGAACCTAAGTAATAAGATCCCGGGTATGATCCCTCAAACGATAAATGAAAACGAAAGTTAAGCGAACCGTATAACAGATCAGGCGGTCATTAGGCAAACGATTAGGAAGTTAATCAAGGGGATTAGTGGGGATGATGTCATCCAACCAATAGAAAGAGGACAAGGAGGGGAGGATGACATCATGAGGATGACACAAGCATGACATGGGAAGGAAGGAGATGTGGTGGCTTTTAACCACACAAAATCAAGGGCAACTAGGTAATTTACTAAAACAAACACAAAAATCAAACCAACCAAGCCAAGCAAATCAGTTTTCATCAAAATCAAAAAGAAACCAAGGCATTGTTCTTCATGCTCTCGGCCAAAACAGAACCAGAACACTAAAACTGCTGTATCTCCTTCATTTCTCACTCAAATATTGTGTTCTATAGCTCATTGGAAACGTATTGAGATGGCCTACAACTCTTGTTCACAAGTCTCGTCCAAATAATTATGGTAAGACCCTCATTTTTACAGTTCTTTAAACCGGACTTTTAGAAACTTCAAAGCCTAACTTTGTGTTCTTGATTTCTTTGGGAAAGATCAAGCTTGTAGGAGGCTCCCTAAGGCTTCCTAGCAACTTAACACCTCCCAAGGAAGGTATAAACTTCAAACCCTAGCCTTTACTTTATTTGTTAGTAAGTTTAATGGTTGGTGTTGTGAAATGAGAAGCATGGATTGTGATTATAGTAGTTTGGTTTGATTTGGAAGTGTTTTGGTAATTGAAGCTTGATTATAGTTCATAGGTCTTGATTGTGGTTGTTTGAGTTGAAAACCTTGGAGATTATGGACTGATGTGGTATGGTTTAGGTGAAGTTTTGTTGTATTGATGGTTATGAGTTGGTTGGTGGTTAATTGAGTAGTTTAAACATTGGTAATCGCGTAAACATAGCCGTCGTAACGTCCGATTTTCTTTGGACTGTTTTTGTGCATAACATTAGGACCCGAGAACCCCCTGCTAGATTATGACCACTACCATGTTTAGATAGCTCATGTTATGAGATTCGTTTTGATATGTAGTTCATTCGATTCCGATGCACGGTTTAGGAGAAACAACCGTTTCAAGTAAACGGCGTTTCGCGAACGAACTTTTCCCCTCGCCTTACTTTGAAACATAGGTTAAAGACCAAAAGGGTTAATTAATGTATGAAACATTTATGGTAAGTGTGTTAGGCAGTTGGTAAGACACTCGCGAAGGAATCGCCTTAAAACTCGTAAGGTTAAATTATTAAAAATGGTGGAGCCGAGGGTACTCGAGTGACTTAAGAGAATCAGTAAGCGCAAAACAAGCGTTAGAGTCTAAGTTAGTTAAAGTATAGATTTACAAGTGACTTTGGTTTAATTCCAACTTACTTGTTGTTTATAGGTTACCAGACTCGTCCCGAGCCATTCGTAACCCCCAGTCGCTCAGGCAAGTTTTCTACCCGTTATACTGTTGTTGTGATGTATATATGTATATGCATTATCTTGCGATAGATGCATGATGTTTATATTAGCAAATGTTGCAATATATTGAAGCATGCTGCTAGGTATATATATGCATGCCTGTTTCATATTCTTTCCATATATAATTGGTTGATTCAGTTGATAATACCTATGCTAGAGGATAGCGGTAACTTGCATATACCCTTAGTAGAGGGACCCAAAAGGTGGAAATATTTCTAAACCGGGAGTCGAGGATCCCGAGTAGATTTTTATATATGTATATATATACATATATATTTATATAAATATATGTTATAGTTTTCAAACTATTAATCAAATAGGTTTATTCGATAACTTTATTTATTTAATGAATATTATTTTGAATATTCATTCGAGGACTTATGACTCCTTTATTTTATTATTGAATATTATTTGAATATTCATTTGAGGATGTATGACTCCGTTTTTATGATATTATTATATATTCATTCGAGGTACTGAATATTATATATTCATTTCGAGGTATATGACTCCGCCTTATTACTGAAATATATTCTTATTTTATTAAAGAATAAGGTTCAATAGTCAAACTTATTTCGATTATCAAATAAAGATATACTTTCATATAAGTATATCTTTGGTTATTGATATCCATTTCAAGTATAAGTTTTAATACTTCTACTTCGATTATTTTATAAGATTATCTTTATGGGAATATTATTAAATAATAATATTCAGATATTTCTAATATATTGGGACTGATTTATTTTGTTAAATCAGCATCACTCCAAACATTCTTAAAAAATGTTTTGCGAGTCTTCAAAATGATTTTTTAAAAGTTAGAGCGGATCCCAAAACTCATTTTTATATTTAAGATCTCCTTTCGAAGGGGATTTAAATACTCGCATCAAAACCTGAGGGATCCGGCTCTGTGGTGTATTTTATATTCGCAACAAGGTGCTGTTTGTTAAATGAATCGATTACTTACCCAACACTTCGGGAAGTAAAATTCTTGGAACAAGTTAATCCATTAACAGGAATCGCCTGGGAAATATCGGTGAGTTCTCCTTTCCAACTAGATACGACTTCTTGGTGGAGCCGTATCAACAAGTTTCTACTTGGGGAAAGGAGGAACGAGCTTACGTTTCAGAGTCCATGGATTTCATCTGAACTAGGAGTGCGTAAGTGGTCGAGTGGCGCCGGTCCCAGCCTTATTATATTGGCCCAAATGGCCTGGAAGTTCCGCTAAGGCGGTCCATTCCTTAGGAGTTCAGTGTTCGGGTGACAAGTAAATCCGACAGGTTCTCCTCTACATGTAGAAAATGGTGGGTTTTGTACTACTACGACTGATCATCGTAAGTGGTCTTCCTGGCGCGGCAACTCCCGTAATGAGTTCATCATCCAATTGGATATTTCTGCAACACTACCCAGAGCACTTCGATAGAAAGGCTACGGCTGGGCGATTGTTGAGTGTTGGCAGGGGCAAGTTTCAAAATGATGTTTGCATCAAATGAAGTTATCTCGTAACTTCATTTTATTTTGATGATATTTAAAGATTTAATCTATTCAAATCTGGTCTTGTAGTCTCATCTACGTGATGAACTTTTGAAACTAATTATACTTGAACGGTGGTAGTTCAAGTAGTATTGGAAAAGATATAAGTATATTGGAGTATCTTGTAACTTCATCTTTTAAACTTATATCTAGTAAAGATTATCTTATGCATGACAAAGATTTTCAGAAAAAACGTTGAGACAAGGTTAGATATATGAGATCACCTTGCAACAATATTTTTTATACAGTTATAACTGGAACTCTGTGTATATTATGTATGGAAGAGGACTTCCAAGATTTTGAAAAGTATATATGTATATATACTGAATATTTTGCGACTTCATCGCATTAAGATATCAAACTTGGTTCATTTCTTTTGACCAAGACTTTCATGAGTACTATGGGAAGGCTCATATACTATTAATCATTATACATAGTATTTTGGTGGGCTTGCTGCGCACCCTGCTTTCTTCTTTCATCACACAACAACAGATAGAAAAGATGAACAGACCAAGCTCCCGATTCACAAGCGATTAGGAGACGTCCGCAGTTTTCTTGAAGCATTGATGCCGCCGTAGCTGAGGTAGGAGACTACCAATAGGCTAGGCTTTCAACTTTTATGTACCAGATTTATTTATATTTATGAATTGTAATAATGGCAAGAATGTAAATTTATTCAGAAAACCTTTAAGGTGTATTGGCAGATAATTGTGGAATAAATGACTTGTGGTTATTTTGGATTGTCAGTCTCTGAGACTATAACGTGTGGTGTGTGGTTTATTGTGGGGTCACAGTACAGAGTAGTTGAGTAATTATTAAGATTGGGTGTTATTAAGGGAAATGGAACTCGTGACGACCCGGATCCCCGACCCCGGATCTGGGGGTGTTACAGAAATGGTATAGAGCTAAGCGTTATAAAACCTCAGAGATGATGGGACGTTAAGATAATAAGTTCACTAAGATAATAAGAACTCTTGCCAAGTTCATAGTCGGACTACGATAATGTAGTACTGACAGTTAAAACCCTTAGGGAAACCCTTATAAATGTAGCGATAGAAGTGTAGTTCGTTATCGTATATGGTAGCGGGACTCCGAACCCTGAAGTTGAGGAACATCAACGCGATGAGGTTTTATTACTAATTGGAGATCAGATTGTGGATCCAATAGAGCGTCCTAACGCAGGACCGGATGATGTTGATATTGAGGATGTAGCGGTTGAGGATGTTGTCCTAGAAGGGATAGTTGCTGAGGAGGATCCCATGGAGGATCCTGACGAGATTGGAATAAAGGACCACTGATGAATTGATGATCCTGGTTGGGTCGACTACAGAGGTAGGATTGGCCGGTCACTACCAGAGGTTCGTTCAAGTTTGTAAAGATAGTAGCCCCTTTAACGCGGCTTACTCGTAAGACTGAGAAGTTCGAATGGACAGAGAAATGCGAGAACAACTTTTAAGAACCGAAGCAAAGGTTGGTGACGTTCCCTATGTTGGCGTTGCCGGATGGAAAATGAGATTTTGTGAAATGTAGTGACGCTTCGCATAAGGAATTAGGGTGCTTCTTATACAGCACAGCAAGGTAATTCGCGTACGTGTCAAGATAATTAAGGGAATATAAAATTCGATATCCCCACCCATGAGCTTGGGCTCGTGGCAATAGTTTTTCCCGAAAGATTGGAGGCACTACTTGTATGGAGAGAAGTGCAAGATTTACACAAACCATAGGAGCTCTAGTACCTTTGTACGTAGAAAGAGCTCACAATACGCCAGAGGAGGCGGTTAGAGCTAATCAAGAGTTATGAGTGGGAGATTCTTTATCATTCGTGGGAAAGCCAATGTGGTGGCTGATGCCATTAGTAAAAAGGAGAGGACTCAGATGATAAGGTCTTTGGGAGGAGTTGATAAGAGATTTTGAGAAATGGAAATAGTAGTGAAGGTAACCGGAGCCGGTACCGAAACAGTGTTTGAGATTGCAATAGAGACAGAATTATTGGAAAGAGCATATTGTGCCAGAAAAAGGTGAGGAATGAAGGCAGAGAGCCAACAAATAAATATGAGATTAATACTGAGAAAGATGATAATGGAATAATGAGGTATTCCTATAGGAATTTAGGGGTTCCGAAAGTTTAATGAGCTTAAGGATGAGAACTTAGATGAGAGCCATAGTTGAGGAATAGGATTTAGGGCAAAACCCAGAAGTGTGATAGTCAGGAGGTTGCCATCAAGAAAGAAAGAACCATAACATAATAGAGTGGAAAACATGGTTTTTAATGTATAAGATAACCCCGATTATGGGAGAGGTTGAAACATTTCATACTAAGGAAACAGAAAGTCGAGTAAGGAAAAGGAGACCCGAGACGGTACTCCTATATGGCAATTTATGGACCTGTCTAGACATAACTTAGATATTATCCCCAACCACCACCCTGAGGGGACAATGCGGCAGGAAATTCTTTCATGACCTTTAAATCGTTAAGCTCTCAGAGTTCCAAGAACAGGTTGACCTAGTCGAGGCAAGAGCCTAGCTAAAGGAAATATATGAATCATTTGAGATTCTAAAATGATTGACGAAATCACAAAAGACTGTTTTTATCACTCACCCTCCTAAGAGAGAGCCACCTGCTGGTGAAAGGCCAAGGAAGTCACGGAGCAAGAGATTATAATAAACTGATTAAGTTCAGCCAATTATTTTTGGGAAAGTATTCCCAAGGTTATGGAATAGTGTAAAAGCTTTAGAGCCAGAACAAAGGCAGACGAGTATGATGAATTATGAATCTAAGTTGTAAAAGTTATCAAGATTCGTTCTGAGACACGAATCCAGAATGACGGGATGTTTGAAATCAATGCTTATGTTGTGTTGGTTCATGAAATAACGATAAGAGAAAGGAATATAAAGGCAAGAGAGTTTGAAGAATGATAAGGGAGTTGGGTATGAGGAAACCCTAAAGACTCGTAGAAATAGAAATAGAAGAGTATGTAATCGTCAGGATGAGGGTGATTCACCATGAGTTAAAATTGATGGTTGAAGGCATAAGAGATACCTATATATTATCCCCTGTACGTTGGTAGGATTCGAAGAAGACCTTGAGATAGTTCGAAGGATAAATAATGAGACGCGAATAGACTGAGGAGACAAGAAAGTAAGAAATTAAGAAAATTGGATGAAGGAAGTGACCTTACAAGAATGTGAAGTGTAAGACTGGTGGCTTGATACCCAGGAAGGGAGACGCCAGTATGAAAGATATCCCAACATTGAGATTGACTGTTGAGATAAACAACAAAAGTAAATAAGGATTATTAAGAAGAAGTTCACGTTGAACACGACCAATATCTGTCCAGATCATCCATGTGATCATTACCAAATCAGGGAAAGAAAAGCGGATAACCATTTTTATCTTTGGAGGCCATGTGGATTGACCTTAACTTGAATAAGGATGCTATTGTGAAATTCGATATAGACTATCGAGGGGAAATGATTGAATAAGATACCCTTATCAGGGATATATGACTTATTTATCCATGAAGGATGCTTGTACCTTTTTAAAGTGAAATTAGGATTTTAGAACATCGGTAACTTAAACGAATCTAGGGGAATGCATAAAGGTTGCATTTCACCCTTAATAGGATGTATGAGTTTTGACAGTATGAATTGGAAAGGGATTAAGGTAATAATAACCTTTAAGGATCATGGAGAAATTTTTCAGAAGTATATAGACAATGGTTCTAGTATCAGTAAATGGTATTTGATATGCCTGTATATAGGGAATACAGGAGGAACGATTGAAGGTATAACCTTAGAGGTTTTACAAGGAGAAAGGAAATATTTGAACTTCTCAAGAATAAAAATGTTGAATAAAGGAAATATGACATAATTATAATGATGCCAGTGGGGCACGTGTTAAACCACGAGAAAGTATGGATCGAACCAATAATGGTCGAAATTGTTCAGGGCAATTAGGACTTAAGATAAAAGATGTTCTAATATGATTGAGAGTCAGTCATGACAGTGATTAACCTCTAAAGACTGAGGCAATAACTTATGGAAAAATGGTGATTTTTTTTTTTACTCATCGATTTTAAGGAAAACATCTTCACATAAGCTGTGATTGAAATAAGGTGGAAAAAATTTATTTGGAGGTGGTTAAAATGACATTGACTGTAAGGAAATTTTACTATCAGGAAAGGCCAAAGAGGTGGCCGACACTTTAAAGGTAAGAGGATAATTATAGGCGCTTGTGCCAAAGGAATACAATGATGATGGTTAAAGCTATGCAGATTGTATTATGGTTGGAAGATTGACATTCCTTCTGATGACTGTGCAATACCCAACCGTAATAGTAGTTGGCAAAGGTTTAATTCGTGTAATCGCCATGAACGGGCTATCTATCTTAGGAGGTACTATCTTGAGAATAAGCCAGGACCATGTTTCCAAAAAGGACTAGACGAACCTTTGAGTTAAGTCTTCTATCTAAGGCATATGATTAAAAATGGTATTAACCTGCTATCGTTGCTTTGATTGAAACTCTTCTGCAATTTTATCTGCTTCATGTCATGAAAGTACGTCAGAGTTTGGAGTTCTTCATGAATTGTGATTGGTGGTTATGTTAACTCCTTAGGAGAATTAGATACGACCTGTATGGACTCCGTATGGTTAGCTATTAAGACTTCATGGAAAATGAATGACGACAGTAGGTCAGTGGTGGACCATAGTAAGGCAGCAATGATTCTGCGAGTATTGAGCTGATTACAACCGTGAGAGTTGTATTGGAATGGGTGTTGAGATTGAGTACCACTAATCGGGTCGTGGTAGTGTATAAGTTATCATTAATAGACTAATTAAGTAGAGTATCTACATAGTGAATTATTATTCTTTCTTATCAATAGAGAGTCGTATTATTATACGAGGAAGGTTGCGGTGCAAGCATAGAATTCTAGTAACGATGATGTCTAGAATGAGATCCCAGGTTCGATTTTCGATGTCGAGGGAGTTTCAAAGGTAATTGTGTATAAGCTCGAGGAGGGGCATGGGTCCATAGAATGATGGACGGGATAGCGAAAATATTTAGGCACGTGAAATACGATGCTATAATACTTGATGTTGATATAAATACATATATGTTTTGTTCTCCTATGACAAACCTCTATAGTTCAGAGGTAGATTCCAAGCCAGATATTTTGTGGCAGTATATTTTTTTCATATACAATTCTCTTCAGTTCGTTCTTTTCTCTTCTTTTCATTTCATGTAAGCTGAGAAGAACAACCCTTCCAGAAAGGGGAGGTATTGCCGAATGACTATCTATCTGTGTGATAGAAGCCTAGTAGGATACCAGCTATTGTTTAATTGCTTGTCAAGTACTAAAGGCTGGCCACCTTCTGTACTAACTATGCGATATAACAAGTGTTCATGATCTTAGTGATCTCTCAACAAATTCCTTTACTTCTATTTGATTGATCAAATTTTGGAAAATAGAAGCAACTGAAAGAGGAGTAATAAAGTGGTGGTAGTATGCGGAATGGGAACACATTCGTGATACTAAGGTTGACGTGGTTATTAAAAGGTTATAGAACGCTAACGAGCAAAAGTATAACCAGTATAATATTAGGAACGGAAGGTAGTAGCGATTACGAACTGGAAAAGAATGGGTATTGAGAAGCAGAAGCTCTAATGTTAAAAGCAATAATGAGAGTCTGTGCAATAGACTTGAAAGAATTTGGAATGATCACTTAATTCGGATTGAGTTATCTTACGACAATAGATCATATGTCATCATCGAGATGTCGCCTTATGAGATCATTGAGGGAAGACAATGTCGATCTCCCTTATGTTAGGATGAAGTTGTAGAGCGCAAGATGCTCGGACCCGCAGTAGTCCAAAGGACCAAGGATATGATAGATCTAATCAGAGGACGGCTGGTAGTAGCCCAAGATGGACATGATAAGTATGTTGATTTGACACGAAAGGATAAAGAGTATGAAATAGGGGACCTAGTAATGATATAGGTATCCCTTGGAAAGGATTGATGAGGTTCGGAAGGAAAGGAAAGCTAAGTCTACAATTGTTGGACCCTTGGATATATTAAGACGTTTGGGAAGTTAGCATATGAGCTAGCCCTAACCCCGAATATGTAGCAAGTTCATAACATGTTTCACGTATCAATGTTAAGGAAGTGTAATTCAGATGCTAGATAAATAGAGGCATATGAGCGCATAGATATGCAACCCGACGTAACCTATATGGAGCAACCAGAAAGGGTTATAGATCGAAAAGGGACAAGTGCTTAGGAGAAGGGTTATCAAACTAGGCAGAGTTTGGTGGTAGGACCACAATGTGGGAAAATTTACTTAAGAGTTAGAAAGTGCAATGCTAGGAAGGTATCCCTATTCATTTTCTATCTGATTCCGGGACGGAATCCTTTTAAGGAGGGGAGACTGTAATAACCCCAATTTTTGGAAATTTTGAAACCCTTATGAATAGTGTTTTTGCTGAATGAGAAAACTTTTCATGCCACACTATGTAGGGGTTCTGATATGGATATTCTGAGATTTTATTAGTACTTTATATGGGATATAAGTGTATGTAAAGATCGTCAGAATCCAAATCCGAACACTTTGATTTTTCCCGGAAATCCACTAGATACGGAAAGAATTGAGAAAAAGGTAACAGGATAAAAAGGATTTAAATTAAAGGATTATAAGAGAGGATCATAAAAGGAAATGTAATGAGAAAGGTTAAGGGAACTTAAGTAATAAGATCCCGGGTATGATCCTTCAAACGATAAACGAAAACGAAAGTTAAGCGAACCGTATAACAGATCAGCGGTCATTAGGCAAACAATTAGGAAGTTAAGCAAAGGGATTAGAGGAAGTGATGTCACCCAACCAATGAGAAGAGGACAAGGAAGGGAGGATGACATAGCAATGTGATGTAAGCATGACATAGGGAAGGAGGAGGTGTGGTTGGTTTATAACCACACAAATATAAGGTTATTAAGGTAATTAACCAAAAACAAAACAAAAAACAACCAAGCTAAGCCAAACAAATCAAAAAACACAAAATCATTTCATTCTCATCATCTTGCTCTCGGCTTTTCATCTTTTTCAAGGGCAAGAATTTCAAAAATCAAGTTCCAAGCATTGTTAAATCACAAGGTAATTATCTAAGCTTCCTTGTACATAGATATGGATATGCTATAAGTTTAAGCTCCTAATTCCTTCACAATCTCTTCCAATAAATCAAGGAAGAAGATGGTGAATAGTAACCTTCAAGAAATAACTTTAGTTTTCTTGAATTTTTATGAAAGATTAAGGTTATACAAGCAAGGATCAAGGTTCTTTTAGGCATTCAAAGCTCTTGGGTTGTGTTAGGAAGCTTCAAGGAGGTATAAACAACTTTCACCTTTAACTTATAGTTTGAACTTTGAGTTTTGATGAGTTTATGGATGGATTAATGTATATATAGAAATATCCATGTATGTATAACAAGATCCATGTATGTTAGATAGTTTGGTTGGATTTGTGGTGATTTTGGATATGAATCTTGGTTAATGAATCTTAAGTTATGGTTAGTAGATCATGTTTGTGGTTGAATAAGTTGGAAAACCTTGAGATTATGGACTGACTTTGCCTTGATATAAGTTGTGTTTGATGTATTGATGATGGTTGGGTGGTTTGTAGTGAATTGGTAAAGAATTTGGAGTGGTATAAATATTGGTAATCGCGTAAACATAGCCGTCGTAACGTCCGATTTTCTTTAGACTGTTTTGTGCATAACATTAGGACCCGAGGACCCCCTGCTAGATTATGACCACTGCCATGTTTAGATAGCTCATGTTACGAGCTTCGTTTTGATATGTAGTTCGTTCGATTCCGATGCACGGTTTAGGAGAAACGACCGTTTCAAGTAACGGCGTTTCGCGAACGATACTTTTCCCCTCGCCTTACTTTGAAACATAGGTTAAAGACCTTAAAGGACTAATTGAAGTATGAAACATTTATGTAAGGTGTAATAAGCAGTTGGTAAGACATCCGCGAAGGAATCGCTTTAAAACTCGTAAAGGTTAAATTATTAAAAATGGTGGAGCCGAGGGTACCCGAGTGACTTAAGCGAATCAGTGAGCGCAAAACAAGCGTTAGAGTCTAAGTTAGTTAAAGTATAGATTTACAAGTGACTTTGGTTTAATTCCAACTTACTTGTTGTTTATAGGTTACCAGACTCGTCCCGAGCCATTCGTAACCCCAGTCGCCCAGGCAAGTTTTCTACCCGTTATACTGTTGTTGTGATGTAAATATATGTATATGCATTATCTTGTGATATTGCATGATTGTTATTAGCAAATTTTGCGATATTGGAGCATGCTAATATGGTATATATGCATGTCTGTTTCGTAATTGGTTATCTATCTGTGATTTCAATGCTTATAGTTGCATAATACCTATGCTAGAAATAAGCAAGTAGTTGCGTATACCCTTAGTATAGGGGATAAAAGGTGAACATATTTCTAAACCGGGAGTCGATGTTCCCGAGTATATTATATATATATATATATTTATATATATATATGGATATAGTTTTTTTAAACTATTAATCGAATAAGGTTTATTCGATAACTTTAACTTTATTTTATTATTGAATATTATTTCGAATATTATTCGAAGGCGTATGATCCTTTACATTATTTATTGGATATTACTTGGACATTCATTTGAGGATGTATGACTCCTTTATTTAATGAATATTATTTATAATATTCATTCGAGGTATTATGACTCAGCTTATTTTATTTATTGAATATTATTTGAATATTCATTTGAGGATCTATGACTCCGATTATTTGCTGAGATATATTCTTTATTTTATTAAAGAATAAGGTGTCGATAATCAAACTTATTTTGATTATTCAAATAAAGATATTACTTTCGTATAAGTATATCTTTGATTATTTGCTATTCATTTCAAGTATAAGTTTTAATACTTCTACTTCAATTATTTTATAAAGATTATTTTTTATGGGAATATTATTTAAATAATAATATTCAGACATTTTCTAAATATTCTGGGGACTGATTTACTTCATTAAATCAGTTTTACTCCAAACACTCTTTAAAGTGTTTTCGAGTCTTTAAAATGATTTTCAAAAGTTAGAGCGGATCCCAAAACTATTTTTATATTTAAGATCTTCCTTTTAAAAAGGGGATTTAAATACTCGCTCAAAACCTGGGGGATCCGGCTCGGTGGGTGTTTTATATTCGCAACAAGGTTGCTGTCTTGGTAAAAGAGTTTTGATTACTTACCCAATATTCGGGAAGTAAAATTCTTGGAACAAGTTAATCCATTAACAGGCATCGCCTGGGAAATATCGGTGAGTTTTCCTTTCCAACTAGGTACGACTTCTTGGTGGAGCCGTATCAACAAGTTTCTACTTGGGGAAAGGGGGAAACGAGCTTTACGTTTCAGAGTCATGGATTTCATCTGAACTAGGAGTGGCATAAGTGGCCGAGTAGCGCCGGCCCAGCCTTATTATATTGGCCCAAATGGCCTGGAAGTTCCGCTAAGGCGGTCCTTTCCTTAGGAGTTCAGTGTTCGGTTGACAAGTAAATCCGACAGGTTCTCCTCTACATGTAGAAAATGGTGGGGTTGTACTACTACGACTGATCATCGTAAGTGGTCTTCCTGGCGCGGCAAACTCCCGTAATGAGTTCATCATCCAATTGGATAATTTTTGCAACACTACCCAGAGCACTTCGATGGAAAGGCTACGGTTGGGCGATTGTTGAGTGTTGGCAGGGTCAAGTTTCAAAATGATGTTTACATCAAATGAAGTATCTCGTAACTTCATTTTATTTTGATAATATTTTAAAGATTTAATCTATTCAAATCTTGTCTTATAGTCTCATCTATGTGATGAACTTTTGAAGCTAATTATAACTTGAACGGTGGTAGTTCAAGTAGTATTTGGGAAAGATTAAGTATATTGGGGTATCTTGTAACTTCATCTTTTAAACTTATATCTAATTAATAATTGTCTTATGAATGACAAAGATTTTCAAAAAAAACGTTGAGACAAGGTTAGATATAGAGATCACCTTGCAACGATATTTTTTTATACAGTTATACACTGGGACTTTGTGTATTATGCATGGAAGAGGACTTCCAATATTTTGAAAAGTATATATGTATATATACTGAATATTTGCGACTTCATCGCATTAAGATATCAAACTTGGTTCATTTCTTTTGACCAAGACTTTCATGAGTATTATGAGTAGGCTCATATATTGTAAATCATTATACATATTATTTTGGTGGGCTTGCTGCTCACCCTTGCTTTATTTCTTCATCACACAACAACAGTTAGGAAAGATGGCCAGACTCCAGCAGACCCAGCGCAAGCGCGTGGGAAGCGTCCTGCGTCTTCCCGATGATGTTGTAGCTGCTATAGCTGCAGAGGTAGATCTATTGTAGATCATACTATCTACTTTTGAGAATCAATTATGTATAATTATAACTTGTGGCAGATAATGGCAATCAACTGTAAATTTATCAAGTAATCATTTTGGGTTGTAATAACTTTTAAATTGTGGGTTCCAAGACTTGTACTTATTTCAATTTATCTGAGACTATAACGGGTTGTGGTGTGTGTTAGTGTGGGGTCACAGCATAAGGTTATTTTATTAAGTAAGTGAAGTGGTATTGTGGAATGAAAGACCGTGACGACCGGATCCGACCCCGGATCTGGGGGTGTTACAAATGGATGATTATGTTACCTCCTTAGAAGGATTTGATACGACGATGGATCCGTTTATGGTTAGCTATTAAGATTTCATGGAAAGTGAATGATGACAGTGGGTCAGTGGTGGACCATAGTAAGGCAGCAATGATTTGCGAGTAACGAGCTGATTACAACCGGTGAGAGTTGTATTGGAATGGATGGAGATGAGTACCACTAAGGGTCGTGGTAGTGTATAAGTATCATTGATAGGACTAATTAAGTAGAGTATCTACCTAGGAATAGTTATCTCTTTTATCAATAGAGAGTCGTATTATATACGAAGAAGGTTGCGGTATAGAAATGGGTTCTAGTAACGATGAGGTCTAGAATGAGATCCCAGATTCGATTTTCGATGTCGAGGGAGTTTCAAAGGTGATGTGTATAAGCTCGAGGAAGAGCATGGGTCATAGAATGATGAATGGAATATAAATATTTAGGCATGGGAAATACGATGCTAATACTTGATGTGATATAAATAGTTTATGTTTGTTCTCCTATGACAAACCTCTATAATTCAGAGTAGGTTCCAAGCAGATATTTATGGCAGTATATATTTTTTTTATATATACAATTCTCTTCAGTTCGTTCTTTCCTTCTTTTCATTTCATGTAATCTGAGAAGAACAACCCTTCCAGAAGGGGAGGTATTGCGAATGACTATCTATCTGTGTGATAGAAGCCTAGTAGGATACCATCTATTGTTTAATTGCTTGTCAAGTACTAAAGGCTGGCCACCTTCTGTACTAACTATGCAATATAACAAGGTTGCATGATCATAGTGATCTCTCAACAAATTCCTTTACTTCTTTGATTGATCAAATTTTGGAAAATAGAAACAACTGAAAAAGGAGTAATAAAGTGAGGTGGTAGTATGCGGAATGGAAAACACATTCGTGATACTAAGGTTGTCGTGGTCATTAAAAGGTTATAGAACGCTAGAGCAAAAGTATAACTAGTATAATATTAGGAACGGAAGGTTGTAGTGATTACGAACTAGAAAAGAAGGTATTGAGAAGCAAAAGCTCTAATGCTAAACGCTATAATGAGAGTCTGTGCAATAGACTTGAAGAATTTGGAATGATCATTAACGCGGATTTAGTTATATCATGACAATAGATATTGTCATTATCGAGGTGGCACCTTATGAGATCCTTGAGGGAAGATAATGTCGATCTCCTTATGTTAGGATGAAGTTGTAGAGTGCAAGATGCTCGGACCCGCAGTAGTCCAAAGGACCAGGATATAATAGATCTAATCAGAGGACGGCTGGTAGTACCCAAGATGGACATAAGAGGTATGCTGATTTGACTCAAAAAGGACAAAGAGTATGAAATAGGGGGCCTAGTAATGTTATAGGTATCCCCTTGGAAACCCTGAAAAGGATGATGAGGTTCGGAAAGAAAGGAAAGCTAAGTCTACAATTTGTTGGACCCTTGGATATATTAAGACGTTTGGGAAGTTAGCATATGAGCTAGCCCTACCCCGAACCTGTAGCAAGTTCATAACGTGTTCCACGTATCAATTTAAGGAAGTGTAATTCGGATGTCAGACAAATAGGGGCATATGAGGCATAGACATGCAACCAGAGTAACTATATGGAGCAACCAGGAAGGGTATAGAGTAAAAAGGAAAGAGTGCTTAGGAGAAGGTTATCAAATAGTAAGAGTTTGATGGTAGAACCACAATGTGGGAAAATTTACTCGAGAGTTAGAAAGTGCAATGCTAAGAGAGTATCCCTTCATTTATCTGATTCCGGGACGAAATCCTTTTAAGGAGGGGAGACTGTAATAACCCCAATTTTTGGGAAATTTTTGAAAACCCTTATGAATAGTGTTTTTGCTGAATGAGAAATTTTTCATGCCACACTATGTAGGGGTTTGATATGGATATTCTGAGATTTATTAGTACTTTTAGGGGATATAAGTGTATGTAAAGATCGTCAGAACCAAATCGAACACTTTGATTTTCCCGGAAATACACTAGATATGGAAAGATTGAGAAAAAGGTAACAGGAAAAAATGATTTAAATTAAAGGATTATAGGAGAGGATCATTAAAAGGAATATAATATATTGAGAAAGGTTAAGGGAACCTAAGTAATAAGATCCCGGGTATGATCCTTCAAACGATAAACGAAAACGAAAGTTAAGTGAACCGTATAACAGATCAGCGGTCATTAGGCAAACAATTAGGAAGTTAATCAAAGGGATAGAGAGGATGATGTCACCCAACCAATGAGAAGAGGACAAGGAGGGCAGGATGACATCATGAGGATGACACAGCATGACATGGGAAGGAAGGAGATGTGGTGGCTTTTTAACCACACAAAATCAAGGGCAAACTAGGTAATTACTTAAAAACAAACACAAAAATCAAACCAACCAAGCCAAGCAAATCATTTTTCATCAAAATCAAAAAGAAACCAAGGCATTGTTTCATGCTCTCGGCCAAAACAGAACCAGAAACAAAAACGCTGTTCTCCTTCATTTCTCACTCAAATATTGTGTTCTATAGCTCATTGGAAAGGATTGAGATGGCCTATAACTCTTGTTCACAAGTCTCATCCAAATAATCACGGTAAGACCCTCATTTTTACAGTTCTTAAATCGGACTTTTAGAAACTTCAAAGCGTAACTTTTGTTCTGATTTCTTTGGAAAAAGATCAAGCTTGTAGGAGGCTCCTAAGGCTTCCTAGCAACTTAACACCTCCCAAGGAAGGTAATAAACTTCAAACCTATCCTTTACTTATTTGTTAGTAAGTTTAATGGTTGGTGTTGTGAAATGAGAAGCATGGATTGTGATTATAGTAGTTGGTTTGATTGGAAGTGTTTTGGTAATTGAAGCTTGATTATAGTTCATAGGTCTTGATTGTGGTGTTTGAGTGAAAACCTTGGAGATTATGGACTGATGTGGTATGGTTTAGGTGAAGTTTTGTATTGATGGTTATGAGTTGGTTGGTGGTTAATTGGAGTAGTTTAAAACATTGGTAATCGCGTAAACATAGCCGTCGTAACGCCGATTTTCTTTGGACTGTTTTTGTGCATAACATTAGGACCCGAGAACCCCCTGCTAGATTATGACACTGCCATGTTTAGATAGCTCATGTTACGAGCTTCGTTTTGGATAGTAGTTCGTTCGATTCCGAACGCACGGTTTAGGAGAAACGACGTTTCAAGTAACGGCGTTTCGCGAACGAAACTTTTCCCATCGCCTTACTTTGAAACATAGGTAAAGACCAAAAGGGTTAATTAATGTATGAAACATTTATGGTAAGGTGTTAGGCAGTTGGTAAGACACTCGCGAAAGAATCGCCTTAAAACTCGTAAAGGTTAATTATTAAAAAGGGTGGAGCCGAGGTACTACGCGAGGACTTAAGAGAATCAGTAAGCGCAAAACAAGCGTTAGAGTCTAAGTTAGTTAAAGTATAGATTTACAAGTGACTTTGGTTTAATTCCAACTTACTGTTGTTTATAGGTTACCAGACTCGTCCGAGCCATTCGTAACCCCCAGTCGCTCAGGCAAGTTTTCTACCCGTTATACTGTTGTTGTGATGGTATATATG